>NW_018164683.1:257701-257940 GCF_001263595.1 Phalaenopsis equestris
TCCTCGACGTGACGAGTTTGAGTTTTCTAGGGTGTCCAGTTATAGTATCAAATCAAACGGCCCTATGGTTGTTCTTCTAAACATCCTATGTAAAAAAAAAAAAGGTAAACATGTTTAAAGTTGTAAAGATGTAAGATGCGCAATACAAGAATGAACAGTAGCATGCAAGTGGAGCAGTAGTAAGTAAAACAGGAGCAGTACAACATGCTATACATGAAGAATAGTAGCAAGTAGAAACA
>NW_018164683.1:258653-259716 GCF_001263595.1 Phalaenopsis equestris
GCATAGGATCGCCGACCCACTGAGGAGGTTCGAGCCAACTCCCGCTAGACTTATGTCGGTAAAGGATATCATATCCTATTATTCATCAAATGTCTGGATCTTGACGTTATAGGATAGGGTATCTTTCTGCTCTATCTTCGGTGTGCCTTTATCATCAACACCGTATGCCCTAAAACGACTACTTGCGACCTTGCTTGATGGTTTCACGTATAGCAAAAGGCTATACGTGGACACTTATGCATCGAACATAAGCATCGAAAACCGAACCAAGAAGAAAGGAAATAAAAGAACAAAAATGAGGTGAAAGAGAAGAGACACTGATCCATTTAAAACAACGAAAAGGAGACTGGATCAATTCTCAAAACTCGCATCGAAAAGACCTGGAAAAGTAGGGCCCGAGGTCTTTCCTAACAAACATAAAACATCCATTCGCGTTGATTCTCCAAACCCTAAGGACGTAGGATCAATCAAATCGACCAAATGTTCTTCCAAAATAAGATTTAAAATTTTCCAAACCTCAAAGGAAAATGATCGCGGGGAAACCCCTATCAATACTTCCAAACCCGTACTAAATTCAAAATTCTTCCAACTCAATCCATAACTTCATATATTAAGTAAGCACAGAAATCTTCCCATCAAACCACAGACATGCTCACGATCGGGGTCATTACAAAGAGATGAACAGCAGGTAGGACTCACGGCCAAGGATCAGCAGAAAAGAGGAAACAACCTACAAGGTTCTTGGCCACAGCCAGGGATGAGGATAGGAGGGGCTTACGGCTAGAACAAGGAATGGCTACCAAACTCCATAACCAAAGACAATATATAAGACAATAAATGAGGCTTAGAGTTAGGGTAGTAAAGGGGCCCGAAAGAATTAATAGAGCTCACAATTTAAAGTAGCAGAGAGCAACTACTAAGGCCCATAACCAGAAGCCATCCACAGCCCGAGGGGCTCACGACCAAAGCCAACAAAAGGACCACCAAAAACAAGCAGCTATGCCTCCCTGACTAAATGAAGGGATAACTGAAATAAATATGATTTTCCTTTTTTATGACAAAC
>NW_018164683.1:260063-260370 GCF_001263595.1 Phalaenopsis equestris
GACACAGAGCAAAAGTCAAGCCCCCAACATAAAACAAAACCCGAGCCAGCCTACCCCGAAACAAAGCCAAAGCCAGCTCCCAACTAGAAACAAAGCTCGAGCCAGCCATTTAAAGCCTAAAATCGAGCCTAGCAACATTAAAATCCAAATTCCCATAAAGCATTAAACATCCAACCATTTCAAACCCAAAACCGTGACTTCAAACCGAGCAAAACCAAGTTCAACAAAGAAAGAAAGCCAAAGCCAAGTTCGACGAGAAATAAGAAGCCAAAATCGAGCTCAACGAGAACTCAAAAGCCAAAGTCAG
>NW_018164683.1:261554-267368 GCF_001263595.1 Phalaenopsis equestris
AAAAGGGGGAAGAAGAATGAAAACGCTCAGCACGAAAAGAAAAAAAGGAAAGAGCCAGACACGCGAACGGGAGAAGGGAGGGAGACAGAGCCCGGACGCAGGGAGTGCTAGGAATTAAAGAGGAAAGGGGAAGCGGGTAAAAGGGTTAATTAATATACATATAAATATATATATATATATATATATTAATTAAAACACAATTTATTCGCGCGCGGCAACGCGACAAAATGGGTGTCCTCCCCGGGCAAAATTGACGTTCCGGACGCGTTGGCGCAGTCCATTTCATCATCTGAGGTCGCTCGGACGACGTCGTCGACAATCGGGTCAAAACGCATCGAAATTTAAATTTCACAAAATTTCGACCCGCGATCGATCGTCCCAAAAGGTTTAATTGAGCATTCAATAGGCAACAATGCAGGCAATGCGAACTGTGGCGATCAGACATATCTACTCTCCGAATTGCGAAGTTTGTGCGCGCGGGACTGCGAATTGTGCAAAAGGCCACCCTAAGGCTCAGGAAGGTCCTATAGGGAATCCCTTTTGGGTTTCCTCATGTTGGTTTCGTCCTTCTAAGTGCTAGAAGTTGATACCACACACGCGAAACTCCAGAAGGGGACGGAAGCGGGTCGAACTAAAACGAGGCGGGTCCCACTTCTATGGTGTCAAAGGGAGATTCCTAAGGCTAGATCCTAAACCCTAAGCGAAAGACTAGACCTCACGAAAATTGAGGTCAACACACTTCCAAAGCAACGTGCCATGTTGATTGATCTCCTCAAATATCTGAGAATCCACTTTACCGCCTCCCAATGATGTTTTTCGGGATTACTCATGTACCTGCTGATCACTCCTACTGTAAATACAATATCTTATCTTATATATATCATAGCATACATCGAACTCCCAACTGTTGAAGCATATGGAGTTCTCCTCAGCTGTGCTTGCTCTACTTCAGATAGGTGATAATTCCTTAGATAGCTTGAAGTGATTGCCTAAGGGTGTGCACATTAGTTTTGTCTCACTCATGTTGAACCTCTGTATGATCTTTTCAACATGCTCTATTTGAGGTAATTTTAGTGTGCATGCACTCATGTCCTTGCTGATTCTCATATTAAGGATCTTCTTGGTTAGACCTAAATCTTTCATCCCTAACTCTATTGAAAATTGCTCTATAAAATCCTTGATTTTCTCCATATATGCCTTTGTAATTGGCATGTCACCCACATATAAAAGGAGAAAGATATAATAATTACCAAAATTTTTATGAAGCAATTGTGGTTTATCTAGCATATCATATACCCATAGTCTAACAGGAACCTACGAAATCTTTTGTACCATTGTCTCAAGGCCTGTTTCAAGTCATAAAAACTCTTCTTCAACTTGCAGACCAAATTTTCTTTCCCCGAAACTTTATAACCTTGAGGTTGCACAATATACAGTTTCTTTTCCATAGCAACATGTAAAAAGGCTATCTTTACATCCATTTACTTTTGATATAGATCTTTTTCCGCTACTGAACTCATCATAACTCTCACAGTTATCATCTTTACCGCAAATTAAAAAAATTTAGTGTAGTTCATACTTTTCTTTTGCTGAAACCCTTTCCCAACAAATCTTACCTTCTAGTGTTTGCTACCATCTGACTAATCTTTCAGCCTGTAAACCAACTTATTGTATAGTGCTTTTTTGTCATCTTGCAAATACCGTTAAATCCCAAGTCTGATTTGACATCAGTGATTGCATCTCATCATTCACAAGAAACTTCAATTACTTTGAATCTTTAACTTGAGTGGCCTCCTCATAGCACTCTGGTTCACTACTATCAGTTAGAAACAAATAGTATCAAAAAAGAGAATACTTATGTACTAGTAGTCTCATTCTGCTAGACCTCCTGTCTTCAATAGCATGTGATTAAGAAATTTCTTATGCTTCATCTGATTGAACACTTTTTTTTCATCCTCTTAATCACCAACACCTTCTATCTCAACATATTTGATTTTTTTAGAAGTAACTGATGGACAATCCTTAGTTCTACTCTTATCATTGTGCATCATATTTTATTAAATTAACATCCCTGCTCTTAATGACTTCTGATTCTGATAGTCACATAATTTGTACTCAAATTCATTCGAGTCATAGCCAATGAAAGTACACTTGATAAATTTTAAATCGAGCTTACTCTTGAACCCTACTTCAACTTGAATCTACACAGAAAAACTAAATGCCTTCAGATGAGATAGATTTACCTCTTTGTCACTCCATGCTTCTTCAAGTAAGTCTTCTTTAAATGATACTTACGGATCACGATCGATCAAATAAACTATAGTGTTCATTGTTTCTGCCCAGAATTGCATTGACAAACTTGCATGCATTCTCATACTGTTGACATGCTCCGTGTTGGTTCTATTAAGCGCCGAGTCACTCCATTCTTATATGGTGTCTTTGGAACAATGAACTCATGCCCAATCCCTTCTATAAAATAGAAATTTTTGAACTTCTAATCACGATACTCGCCTCAATTATCTAATATGAAATACTTTAACCTCAAATCTGTATCATTTTCTACCACGACCTTCCCTTTCTTAAACACTTTAAATACATTAAATTTATTCTTTAAGAAGTAAACACATACCTATTTAGTGTGATCATTAATGAAAATGATAGTGGAAAAATATAATGGATTGAATTGGAATAAGATCCCATATGTGAGAATGTGCTAAACTTATCTTATTTAACTTTGTCATTGACTCGCCTTTGGAGAAATAAACTTGCTTCTATTTTTCATATACATAATCTTCACAGAACTCTATATTCATAGATCTCAAACTCTGAAGCCTGTAATTTGAAAGTAGAAATTACATACCATCTTTGCTCATATGACTAAGCTTGTGGTGCCAAAGACCTATATCAACCATGATCCCATCCATATCAATAGATTCTTTCATCTCATTGATCAAATAAATAGTTCATTCATTGTTTCACAGAGCGAGTACCATTGCACTCTGGTCACCTTCCAGAATCCTTGTGAAAGTAGTCACGTACCCTAATATTACTAGCTGACTCCCCGTGATCAAATTTCTCTTCAAAATTGAAATATGTATAATTTCACTGAGCTTCCAGACTTTTATTTGACAACTTAGTATCAACATCTTACTTTCATATGATACTATCAGCCTTGATCACTATGAGTTTTCTTTTTAAACACTTATTTGTTGGGGAAATCATGAAAAGAGACACATGAATCTGTTATCTAAGATTCAGTACTGACTAGAGATAAAACTAGAGGTTCACCTTGGATATTGCTTGTGAATATATTTGTAGAGAGATTCCTGACTTGGCCTCCACGGTACCTTCTCCAGAGCTTTGTAGTCCTTCTTGAAATGATTCATCATCCTACAGTTCTAGTATTCACCTTTGTCATTTCCTTTGCATGACCTAGACTTTCCTGCTGTGAATTTGAATCTATCTTTACCTTTATTCATACCTATATTCACTCTTGTTTTCAACATGCAACACAAAACTTGAAGATTCACTGTTCATGACCTTTCTGCAAACTTCTTCATTCAAAACTAATTTTACGATATCATTAAAGTTTAACTTCATATTTCTTGAAGAGTTGCTCACCGTCATGATCTGTCCATCCAAGTTATTTGGCAATGAAGATAGAATTAGCATTGCCCTAACCTCATTGTCAAACTTAATGCCTACAAAACACAACTGAGTTGTCATAGTGTTGAAATTATTCAAATGTTCAACCACTAAACTCTCTTTCACTATCTTCATGTTGAATAATATCTTCATCAAAAAAATCATGTTTAAAGCAAATGGTTTCTCTTTCACCATCTATCGCTCCAAATCAAGGACTTGAAAATTGAATCAAGAGAAAAACTGCCATGGCATAATCATGTTGCTCCTCGACCTAATTTCTGGGCTCTGTTCCTGATTCTAAAATAAAAAATTATGGTGTAGGTACGTCGCTACTTGGTGTAACCACGTTGTTCGGCATAGAGGCATCGTTGTTGCGGCACAGGGGCATCGTTTTTGCGGCGTTGGGGTTTCTTTGTCTCCATCGTTGCCGCTGTTGCTTCAGCCCAAATAAATATAACTCCACACTCAACAATTTTTAAGATAATATGGCTGCATTTGCGGCTTAATGTCTGTGGCTTGTGGTATTAGTTGTGATTAACATGTAAATTTTATAACGACTGTGTTCTTTCCTAAACTCAAACACCCCCCCTCCCCCCCCCCCACACAAAACAAAAAATAAATCAGCAATAGCTGCTCATTCCACTTGTATATTCTTTTCAACTGTACTCTTTTCTTTATTTCTTATAAATTGCAGTGTGAAGGTGTACATCGAGAATGAGCCAACATGAGTTTCGAGGAGATTCAACAGCTCGAAAGACAAAAAAGTACACTAAGGATGGCCCACCAGTAGAAGACCAGGAAACCCACTTATCTGACTGGATGCAGCTTTTCGAACCAAAGCCGAGGCTAAAGCCGACTGGATGCAGTTATCTGACCCAAGGGCCCCAACCTATCAGACCAAGGCAGGATAGATAGGCTTGTAAGCCAACCACTATAAGAAGGCCTATCAAAGCAAGCAATCCGTTCGGTAGACCAGACTCAAGAAAAACTCATCTCCTCACTATTATCAATCATCCCACGAACATCCCAGAGGTTTGTTATCAGGGCTCGAGTGGTAACAATGTTGTAAAAAATCTAAATCATCCTTCCCGTTCTCCATAATGGAGAGTGAGCTACCTATTGGGTTACGGTGATTCACCATATGCCCGATAACCTAGCATCACTCAGCGAACAGGAGATCCTCAGTAGTGACTCAAAATCGACAGTCATACTAAATCAGTTAATTGGCAAAGTCTAAGCCAATTGAGCGAGTCCTACCCAAACGGAAGTCAATTGAAGGCCAACCAGTAAACTCGACTCAACATAGCCTAACAAGAGGCCTTACCCAATCAAAGTCTACCTGTCGGCACAAAAAAGAAAGAAAGGTTGTTTGGGGGGGTCGCCTGTAAGAAGTTGTCGGCAGCCGGAATTGAAATCCCATCGCCCGCTTCGGAAGGACGTTTTAATTTACGTGTATATATATATATATATATATATATATATATATATATATTTTTAAAAAAATATAAAAAAAAAAAAAACACACATATTTATAAAATCTAAAATGATACTCTAAATAAATTACTTGTTCAAAGCAAAGGACAAGTTTGAAAGTTTGAGGCCCAATTTACCCAAATTCATAAAATCTAATGGTTCAAATGAAGAGAGGTTTCAAAAAATAAAATACTTCTAACTTTTAACTTTAGTACACTATTGAAATTTGACTAAATTTTTTGCTATTTACCTATTCTTTTTTTTTTCCAAGTTTTCCCGCGGTGGAACAAAATACGTGTTAATGCTGAAATTTTCATGATTCTGATACTATCTTAACTACATCTAATTACTTTGTTAGACAAAAGGCCCTTTTATATCCAATAATAAATATGTAGCGGGTATAGTTTAGTGGTAAAAGTGTGATTCGTTCTATTAACAACTTCAAAAGTTAAGGGGTCTTTCCTTTTTTTTCATATTTCATATTCCGATCAAAAACTTTATTTCTTAAAAAGATTTAATACTTTATCCCGGGGGATATCATATCCTATTGTTCATCAAATGTCTGGATCTTGATGTTATAGGATATGACATTTTTCTGCTCTATCTTCGGTGTGCCTTTATCATCAACACCGTACGCCCCAAAACGACTACTTGCGACCTTGCTTGATGGTTTCACGTATAGCAAAAGGCTATACG
>NW_018164683.1:268266-268742 GCF_001263595.1 Phalaenopsis equestris
GAGAGCAAACCCAATTCTAGAAAACGCAAAACGAAGCACCTCAAGACCAACAACTAGAATCGAACCAAGTCAGTAGAGCTAGAGCAAGCCAACACAACCCACACTAGAGCCAAACCGAGTTCAACAAGAAAGAAAGCCAAAGCCAGCCCCCAACCAGAGCCAAACCAAGCTCGATCGAAACCAAAACCAAAGCCAGCCTTTAACTAGAGATAAAGCCAAAGCCGGCCCTCAACCAGAGCCAAACTGAGCTCAATAAGAAACAAAACCAAAACCAGAGCCAACAACCAGAGACGGAGCCAAAGCCAGTCCCCAACCAGAGCCAAACTGAGCTCAAAACCCAGCCATTCAATGCCCAAAACCGTGACTTCAAATCAAGCCAAAACCAAGTTCAACAAGAACCAGGAACCAAATCCAAGTTCGACGAGAAATAAGAAGCCAAAATCGAGCTCAACGAAAACTCAAAAGCCAAAGTCAGA
>NW_018164683.1:269047-280663 GCF_001263595.1 Phalaenopsis equestris
GAGCCCCCAAACATGCATAAAACAGTAAAATGCACTCCCAAGCATTCATCTTAAGCAAGAACCAGTCATAAGATGCTAAAGCCGAAACCCCAACATGCTTGCAAGAGGAGCAAAAATCATTTCAAAGTCATGCCTTAACTCCCTAAATGTTTCCAACATAAACATGCCACAATAATCATAAGGATGCCATAGTCTCCCTAGTTTAAGTAAGTAACCAAGTCTAGTTTTAACACATGCTCACATTTTCATTTCCAAATGCACTTGAAGTGAATATCTCAAGAAAATATATCCAAATAAAATGAGCTAGCAAGTTGTATTCTCCAACAGAGCCAAGTTCAAAGACCCGGCAAAGAGGAAAACCGAAAAGAAACAGAGCACCAAAGAAGAGGGGGGAAGAATGATACCTCAATAATGCTAAAGTAAAGCCCTGCAACACAAGAGTTCGCCTCAAATAAACGCTCTCACAGAAATTCTTCTCCTAGACTCCTTGCAGCCAAAATTTTTACTCTTCTCTCAGAAAACTTTTCCAACAACCTCAAAACTTCAAAAGGAGCTGTGTATATAGGCAGAGAATAGAGAGAAGAGAAAGAAGACCACTCTCAACCGTCCACGACACTCGAATCTGGCCAAAGTTGGCCAAAAAAGAAAAAAAATGCTCCCTGCCGATAGAAGGCGAAGCCAACGACATCTCTCGGACCGAGCAGCGAGAGCCATGGCAGGCCCCGAGCAGCGAGAGCAATGGCAGCAAGGGAAACATCGGGAAGAGGAGGAGAAATGCCATTTTAGTGTATTAGGGAACAAGTTTATCAGAGTCAAACTACCGAGAAAAGAAAATCCACGGCTCAAGGAGACCGGCGCGGCTTCGGGAAAGAAGGCCGCGGGCAGAAGAAAGTCAGGGAAGGACAGACGAGGTCAACTCTTCCCTCGCGTGGAGGAGAAAGAGCTCGCTCGGCTCGAGACCGAGAAAGAGAAAGAGCCAGACACGCGAACGGGAGAAGGAAGGGAGACAGAGTTCGGACGCAGGGAGTGCTAGGGATTAAAGAGGAAAGGGGAGATCATTAATTAATTAAAACACGATTTACTTGTGCGCGGCGACGCAACAAAATGGGTGTCCTCCCTAGGCAAAATCGACGTCCTGGACGCGCCGGTGCAGTCCGTTTTGTCATCCGGGGTCGCTCGGACGACGTCGTCGACAATCGGGTCAAAAACGCGTCGAAATTAAAATTTCACAAAATTTCGACCCACGATCGATCGTCTCAACAGCTTTAATCGAGCCCTCGACGAATAACAGTGCAAGCGATGCGAATCGTGGCGATCCGACGCGTCGACTCTCCGAATTGCGAAGTTTATGCGTGCGGGAGTGCGAATTGTGCAGGTTACCCTAAGGCTCAAAAGGTCCTACAGGAATCCCTTTTTGGTTCCTCATGTTGGTTTCATCCTTCTAAGTGTTGGAAGTCGATACCACACACGCGAAACCACAAAAGAGTACAGAAGCTGGTTGAATTTCTAGAACAATGCGGGTCCCATTTCTAAGGTTCTAAGATAGTCGAAGGAAGATCCCTAAGGCTAGATCCTAAACCCTAAGAGGAAGACCAGACCTCACTAAAAATGAGGTCAATACTACCAAGCTCAGTTAATCGTGCTAAAAGATAGCCGAGCCATAGACCCATACATGTATAATTACCAAAATATCCTATAACTCCCCTATTAAAGTAGGACAAACAAGTAACTTCACATATTGTACCTTTTTCTCTATAAATAGAAGATTATTTTATGAATAAGGAGGATCTATGTCATTACTCTGCACATTCCTCTCTCTCTCTCTCCCTCCCTCCCTTTTTCCTTAAGCTATAACCCTTGAGGTGTGATTCACCGACAGATCAGGATTCCACTAAGGGTTTTGTTTTTATAATTTAGTAATATAAATATTCTCTATTTGGAGTCTGAAATGCATTTTTTGTTTTCTTATGATCCTCAATGACGTTCGCACAATGTGAGAAGTTGGTGCTTTACCTTGAGGGGCTGCAGCCAATTAATCTTTGCCCTTATAGATGATGTCTAAGTGACAAACAATCCTCATGTACAATGCTTCCCCACAAGTCCAATGATTTCTAATTATTTTATATATTTTTCTAATTTTTTTTTCAAATATTCAAATTCAATTTCACATTTAATTTGTTATGATTATTTTTACTAAATATGCTGCCGATGTTACAGAGCTAGTAACTCTTTTTAATGAGAACATATTTAGTAAACAAAAATTATTTAGATATCCGTAGAGCTGATTATGTTTTGGCAAAGTATGCCTAAGAATGATAGTAATAATTTTACTATCTATAGTACTGTTTGGAATCATGCTCATAAGATATACAAGACTGTCACATAATTTATTTCTAATGAATTATTTGATGTTTATATGTGATAACCTTGTTAGAGAATATCATATTGAGGATGTTATCATGTTGATGCTAAATAATATGCAGTTGAATTTTTAAATTCATGATTATTCATATAGTATTTTCAATGTAATTTTCCTTTTTTTTCTAACAAACTTTGCAAATTATAAATATAACAGGACACTGTGATGATGGGTGCTGACTTGTATGAAACTGAAGCTGAAATTGCTTCTCTTCTGTCGGAGGATAAGGTTCCCATTGGCGTAGGTGAAAACACTAAGATCAGGTGAGACACATGCAAGTCTTCAACTCTATATAATTTATCTTATCAACTTTTAATGACTTTTATTCTATTAATTAAATATTATTTCAGAGCAAATGTCTCCATTAATTTTAAATTTTTTTTATCAAGAGAAATCATGCAACTTTTTCATATTGTCATTTCAATGCTTACCTTGATTGAATTTGGATAAGAGTATCATGATGCCTATTTTCCTCTACTGAATTTTTCTAAATAGCTGATTTTCCTTTCATCAGAAATTGCATCATTGACATGAATGCGAGGGTCGGGAAGAATGTGATCATACAAAACAAAGATGTATGTAAAAAAAAATTGCTTAATTCTGATTTTGCAACAGAATGTTGAGATTTCAACATGAAATAAACAAAAAAAATGTTTGATTTGTGCAAATAGGGTGTTAGAGAAGCTAACCGGCCGAGCGAAGGGTACATCATAAAGGAAGGTATCACAATAGTTTTAAAGAACGCAACAATCAAAGATGGGACAATTATATAGAAAATTAGCCTATACCGAAGCTGTCGGAGCAACATGTTATGAAGAGAAATAAGAGCTGTAAAGTTTAGTACATAAGATATTGGGAGTTATTATGAAACTCAGAATATCTATGAAGTAGTTCTGCTTTCTTATGAAACTGCACTGTATTAGCCTATTTTCATGTAGCTTTCAGCAATAAAGTCCATATTCGGATGTAAATATTGGAGAAGGGCCTTGAAATGTTCATCTATTTCTGTTTAATATAATTCTATAAATTTAGTTATGACCATATAGTATTGAGATAATATAATTAGTTCAACTTCTTTAATACAGACTTGCTAGCAATATTGTTATGGGAACACCAATTTATTAAAAGCTACTAATATTGCTAGCAATGGGCATCTCACCATTTGCTGATGAATGTATTTGTTTTTTAATCCCTAGTTATTATCATTCAACTAGGTTTAACCCAAAAAAAATTTCATTAGAACATTTAAATAAAATACTTTTAAATTTCATTCAAGAGAAAATTATATATTTAGTCATTAATATATATATATTGGAGGTTTATTCCCTGGCAAGCTCTACTTACTATCTCATTTGGGATGTACAAAGATAATAAATTTTAATTAAAATATGGCTAGTGTGAGTCTTAACATCTTCTTAAGAAATTATTTAAAAAATTAATTTTAAGTTGATTATCAATTCATTAAATTTGGTAAAAAAAAATGGTTTTTATTTATGAGCTTTCTATAAACATATGATTCCCAAATAAACCACATACAAGTAAATAGAAAAAGCATTACACAAATTATAACAACAAAAGTAAGTAAAAAATATATATTATAATGGCAAGAAAGAATAATAATACAAGACAATACAACTGAAAAATTACTAAATAAACTCATATTAAATATAAAAAAAGCAACTGGGGTAAATATAAATAATACATCATATAACTCTTATATCTATAAAAGGATGACATTAATAATATTGTACAAGCATGGTTAATCTATTTGCTTCTGGTCCTTGCTATCAAGTTCATCTTTTACTACTAATCTATCTGCTAATAAATTACAGTTTGATTACCACCTGTACTAGTACTACAAGGTTACTAGGACATTGGTCTGAATCTAGGAAATGTAATCAATTGAGCATCTTTACTTGTACCTTGTTGTATACAGCAGAATATTAAGAAAATGTATAGAAAACTAAATAAAAATATCTTTCTCAAGTAAATAACAAAGCAATCTTCATATGCCAACAAGGTAAGAATTTGGAAGTAAATAACAAAACAATCTTTCTCAAGTACGAATATTCCCACCAAACTCAAAAGTTTGACAGAGTACTCTATGTACACAAACTCAATAAAATTGAAGTAAATAGAATAATCATTCAATAAACATAATAATCAACCAAATGAATTAAGAGGTAAATAATCTAGATGACATTATAAACCTCATAGCCATAAAATTAGTTTATGCTTTTGCTAAAGAAAATACAAACACTTGATGTGCTTATTCTAGAAATCATGTTGCAAGACAAGAAAAATGAAGAAAATAAATTTGGTCTGAGAAATTTCCCCTACTAAATTCTCTTCTCCTTCTACTTTTGTATTTTCTTACTAGGACTTTTCCATGGCATGTAAAATTCCCACTTTGTCTTCTTTATAACTCCATCTTAACTACTAAAAACTATCTTAATTGGAAAACATGCTCTCAAATTTCATCCCAGCTTGAAGAAACTGTAGGAGGTTTTGGCAATAGTTTGATAAATCTTATCTTCAGGTGGAGACGGGAGTGTGAATAGAGGATGACTTGTTGTGATCGTTGCGATCGCTGTAGTCCTTCACATAGAGGTGGAGAGGAGGCTGCGGGCATTTCTCATTGGGCACAGGAGGGCAACGAGAATTTTATTTCATGAATGTGGGAGAAAGGTGGGAGAGAAAGAGGCTTGCAACATAATTGAGTTTTGCTAGTTTCAAGCATAGTTCATTTACGTTAAAAATAACGTTTATGTAAATCTATAGTACCTCATAAATAGATTAGATTTTCATTTACAGAATACCAAACATGAAACTTTTATAAATTCATGAATTTACTTTACATTAAACCACTAAGATTGCCAACCAAACAACTCCTAAATCTAAGAACATTCATAACATTGATTTTGTGTATATTATATATTTTCTTAATCAATGTTGGATTGCTTGCATTAATAAGTATTAAAATAATATAGTAGTTGCCTTGTCTTTTGTGCTCCAATTCCAATGTTACCCAGTAAATTAAATGGCATGTATTAAAACAATATTTTATTTTCTTCTTCATCAAATCAAACAGCATTATAGTGGCCTTAATGCAAATCAAGGAAGTTTCATTTCTATCATTTCAAATAGTTATCTATGTAACAAATATAATCTATATGAAAAAAAATGCTTTTATCACAAATTCACATTACTTTCCTTAAAGTCATTTCAAATGGAATAATCACAGTTATCTCTATGTTGGCTGAACTAACTCTAAGAAGTTAACTTTCATATTAATTTTTTTAACTGATAGTTGGCTGATTTTTTTTTTGGGAATAAATTTTTAATAATATTATTATGATAATAATAAAATTATCATATCTCGAAATAAGAGGAGTTTTTAAAAGATAAAGATCAATGAAAAACTTTAAAATTTGTGATTGTCATTCTTCATCAAAAGCGAGAAATTTTTGAAAGAGTATTGAATCATCTTCAAGCTTGAGAAAGATAAATGAGTTCCTACACAAATAACAATGTGTTTGTGTAGTGATCAATAGGTCGTATGCTCGATTGAAGATTTTCATTTAAATTTTCATTTGTTATAATTTTATATTAAGTGTTAGCAAAATTTAAAAGTTATTTTTATATTTATTTCTATTTTTTTAAAATCTATTATGAAAGTTTTTGTATTAAATTTTTTATTTTGATTTGTAAGGGTTTCTCCACATATAGTTAGTGTGAAGAAGAATTATTGATTTGGTAGTAAAATCCTAGTGAGTGCATCTGGCTAAGTGTGGAGTAGTCCAGTTTTTCGGGTTTTGACCGAACTACATACAAAATTTCTTGTGTGTTCTATGTTTGATGAACTTTAATTTCATAAACTTATCACAAATTATAAGTAATTTATTTTTTTTTTGTAAAATTGAATAAACCGCTCCTCTTGGTTGCTTAATTTTGGTATCAGATTGAGGCCTATATATATATATATATATATATATATATATATAGTTGTTTAATCATCCAAAAGTAGGTCACTTATGATAATCGATTTTTCTAATGGTTTCTTACCTGAAAACCAAGCTACTCCTATGCCACCACTTATAGACAATATACCTTTTGGCTATTGAAAAAATAGAGCGAATATTTTCTCGCATGGTTAAAACACTAGGATGTAGCATATACTTTCACAATAATATCAAACAACCACTATAAAGATAAACAACATTAGAGTTGAGAAACTCATTAATGATTAGACTTAAGTCGAGTCAGAACTTGATTAACTGAACGCAAATACAATGAATATTTTATTTTATGCACTTAATTTTGATGATTATATGAGTATGAGTGTCTACACTTAATATTGCAAAAGAAATATGTGATAAACTTGTCATTACTTATGCAGACAAAAAAAAAGTTAAGGATGCATATAAATAGATTAATACATGAGTATGAACTATTTTACATTAATCCCAAAGAAAATATTTGGACATGCATAAACATTTCATGAAACTTCTAAATGTTTTACACTCTTTAGATAGACCATATAAAATCCAAGATCTTGTGCATAAAATCATAAGATGTTTACCTAAAGATTGGGATGCCAAATTAAGAACTATTAGTGAAGAATGGATTTTAAGTACATGTCTACTTGATCAACTTGTTGGCTCTTTAATAACTCATGAACAGAATTTAGTTGCAAGAGATTTAAAGGATGGCATAAAGAAGGAAGATAAAAGCAAAGATGTGAAAATAAAAGTTTTGCGGATAAAACTAAATTTTGATGTCTACAACAATTGATGAGACAAAATTAAGAGATAGTGAATTAGAGACTAGAGAGGAGATTAAGGAAAAAGATTCAACTTTGAGATGAATAAGAAAAAGTGAAGTCAAAGACAAAGAAGTTGTGAATATAAAAGTTTCACGGATAAAAAAAAATTTTCTAATTTAGATGTAAAAGATAAATCAGGTAGAGTGATAAGCTACAATTACAAAATGTCTGAACACATCAAATGAGATTGTCCAACCTACACCAGAGAAAAAGAAAGGTTCAAGGAAAAAGATAGAAAGATAACAAAAAAGAAATTAATGAAGGCTTTTTGGATGAATTTGGATATGAAGACTAGCTCCAATGAGTCAGAGAAGGAGGAAGGCCAATCTCTATCTTATGACGAATCATGAATATAACTCAACAAACATACAAGAGTATGTAAGTAATAATAATTTATCTCAAGAATCAGTGGGCTTATCACATGTCAAGAATATAATAGTCTCTTTCTACATACTCATCAAGGAATATTTGTTTTTTGTTTGCCTCACATTAAATTTAACCAACGGTGTCCCTTCATGAACATCCTCAGGCTTAGCTATAACTATCACCAGATTATCACAGATCAGATCCAAATCATTGAAAATCATACTGAATTTGATGACCGGGCTATTTATGAAGTCTTCTCAATTTTCAGACTTGCACTATTTTCAAAGGAGAAAATGAGTTTTCCTGACGACAACTTCTAAAATTACTAAAATGAAGTGTTAAATGTCGTCTAATGCTAAAAAATTTATCTTTTAACATAATCTTGAGATTTTGATTTAAGAAAACTTTGGGAATCAAATTAGCTCAATATTAAAAATTTATTTTAAAGGACCAAAATGTTTGGATGTTAATTATTCATGATTTTAATAATATATTAGGATTTGATAATTATTCATAATTTTGACAATATATCAGGTTCTAATAATTCTTAATGAGCGACATTTTTTGAGTCTTTGCCTCCATCTCGAACACATGAGAAAATTTTCATATTTTTCAAAAATATAATAATTTTTTTATTAATTAATTGAATTAATTATTATAATTAAGGAAATTTATAGTAAAATTATAAAATCCTTTAAATATACCTAAAAATTCATGTTAATTTCTTTGGATTGTCTTCCATCATTAACTTTCTCATATAAATTAAAAATTAGAAAATAGAATAAAAGTTAGATAAGGGTTATCTTTGGCCTTATCTTTTCATAAAAGTTATTTAATTAAATATTAAAATTTAGAAATTCAAATATCAATTAAAAATACATCTAAACAACCTGAACATTAAAAACATATCTTAAAAATTAATTTACTTAACCAAACTTAATAAAATTTTAACTATAAAATACTTTGAACAGAGAAGATAATTACAAAAATATAATAAAAAATATTTTATCAATTTTTATAAATTTAAAAATTCTTAAAATTTAG
This sequence comes from Phalaenopsis equestris, assembly GCF_001263595.1. Taxonomy (NCBI): domain Eukaryota; kingdom Viridiplantae; phylum Streptophyta; class Magnoliopsida; order Asparagales; family Orchidaceae; genus Phalaenopsis; species Phalaenopsis equestris. Next base: position 277,702 of record NW_018164683.1, read on the forward strand.
GTAACTCTAAAATAAATTAGAATTTAATAAATATAATAAAAAATATCTTAAAATTTACAAAGTAAACTTAGGAGTACATCCTTAACTAACAAATTTTTTGAATTTTCAAAATTATTTTTAAATTTTAATTAATTAAAATTAATTAACCTAATAATTAGCTTATAATTAAATTTAAAAATAATTCATAATAGCATAATTTTTTTAAAAAAAATAATCTTCTGACTATAGATGACAATAGAAGATAATTTAATGAAAGTTAAGGCTTAGTTTGTATGTTTCAAAATTAGTTAGCAAACATTAAGCTTAATCAACATTGACCTAAATAACCTTACGGTACTTCCCTAATCATTCTAGCATTTCAAAATTGACTTTATGATTTTTTTGGATGGCTCATAGGAGCTTACACCCTACACATACTCACTTAGGATATTAATCACTTTTTTTTTTGGAATCCTAGGTTAACGACTTAATAATCATAATTTAGTTGAAGATAATTAAATTACGTTTGAATTTCAATTTGAACTAAAAGCCAACTGAACAAACTTTAATTGAAGAAGATACAACCAATTACCCATAGCCATTCAAGGTGGTGCACCTCACTTCTCCTAAGAGAGATGCTCCTCTTTGCTAAGACCAGGAAGCTGTGAGTAGTGGGACTTCCAATTAGGTGGATTCCACTTTTCATGGTGCTCTTTATAACATCTAATCAAATGAACATAAACTACATCTAAAAACTAAATATGTTTGCATTAAATAGCTTGAATTTGAATAAGCTAGTGGTTATAAATTTAACCCCAAACTTGAAATATAATTTGAACATAAAGTTTAGAATGACTACCTCACACCATACTTTTAGACGTCTTTGCAAGCCAAAAAAACTTGGATTTAAGTTAAGGGTAACATAATTTGTGTGAGCTTTACTATTATTTTTTTTATGATCATTGTTGTATTATTGAATTGGTTGTGGATGATATAATATTCTTACTATTGTAGATGGATATTTAGAACAATTTTGTTAATGTAGGCTGCATGTTAGGGTGCCCTTTACACTACTAATGCTATTTTTTTTATGTGGTTGTGCTAATTGCTTAAATAATGGAGGGGAACAAGTTAAATTAAGCTAATTATGCTTTCTATAGGTGATTCCTATTATGTGTCCCGATATATATGCATAACCAAGTAGGACAAGTGGGTATGGTGCTGCAGTTTAGCACTAGGTCCAAGGAATATATGTATGATGCTATACCACCTTTCATATGAATACTAACATTTTGGATTTCTTTGAGACTAAAGTTACAGTAGTCTTGGTTAGTTAGCTTGGATGCTCGATGTGTTTGAAGTGGCACCTATATGAAGACGGAGTGAGGATGATCCCCAACAGGATGACTGAGCGATGATGAACTAAACAAGACCATGAAGCTAAAATATGATCCTCAACTTGAAAGAGCATGAACTAAAAAACATCCAAAAAGCTAAGCCGCTGATCAAGATGATATAGTTGTGCAAAATATATAAAGTTGACTCTGCTTTTAGGTGCCAAAAACTTGATGCGTTGATGCGTTATTTTATGAATAAGAAATTTAAGCAATTTATGCAGGGATTCTACTCAACAATACGTATCATTATCAAGTAATACATGAGAGGAAGGTTTAAATTTGAAGTGATAAATTAACTAGGAAATTCACAACAATAAAATAAAATTAGTGTCACTAATTTTGAATATTTGATATACTATCATAACTAAATTATTAATTACTAGCAAAGCTAAAATACAAAGTTTAAACAGTAACTACGAAACTATGTTTATGTGATGAAGTTATCTAATATGAAAAATCATCTTTCTCAATTTTTGGTAAAATGAGATTAGATAAATGGTTTAAATATGTATTGTGCCAAATAGGAGCAATTTTAATTCTCTACCCTGATTCAGTATTATAAAAAATTAATGGCTAATATCAGGTTTAGTCCCTAAATCCGTTGTTAGGCTGGGAGGATACTGGCTTTCACTCTAGAGTTCCCACTTCCCTTCCCCTGAAGGATAACACTCACTTTAGTTCTATCGCTTTAGTTTTTAAACACTAAGACCAAATTGAGGATTTTAGTCTGTCACCCTAAAATCTCCAATTATACGCCCAACAATGTATTTTCCCTATTTATTTGCACGTAATTCCATGAACAAAATACTCCTTCATGGAATTAAATGTGATTCTCACTCTGTTGTAGAACTCATACTTCATTTCCCCGATCATATGTTTCACAACATATTTTAACATTTAAATTGGCCAGATCGAAAAGTAAATTAAGAACAGAGTTGAAAAACCATCACAATTTATTTTATATTTTAAAATTAGCACATCCAAATTATCTCTTTATTTCATTATATCTCAGAGTAGGGAGAAAGATAAAGGAAACTACTCAGACTTCATGAGAAAGATAAAACAATACACAAATTTCATGTATAAAAGAAAGTTCATACAACAATAATAAACAAGAAACACTTATTTGATTTTTTGTTGCAGATATGTTGAATTATGATCATTGGAGCAAAAAGATGCAAAAAGGAACGAATTTGGAGCATGGAGCAAAAAGGACCAAAATATGAAGATTTGATCTTGGGTGCCAACGACGAGTTTTTCCCGAAAGTCCAGAATTAAATATTCTAGAAGGTCGTCGACGGCGCCATCGAGGCCACCGACGGCGAGCACGTCAGTTCTCTCAATAGATGCATTGAACGTGAACGATTTTTGAAGGAACGCTTGGCCAACTTTTGAAAACTCTTCTATAACTTTAAAAGAAACATTTGGAGGCCGAAAATGGTGGTGTTCGTGACCAAAGGAAAATATGTTGAAATTTTCATACATATTTTATACTGTTTTTAATGATATTGCACTTTAAAGAAAGATATTTTTGATGTTTTGTTACAGGAATGATGAATTAGGGTCAATGGAGCAAAAATATGCAA
>NW_018164683.1:280731-282565 GCF_001263595.1 Phalaenopsis equestris
CCCCGCCGGCCCCATCGCCGCCGCCGACGGCGAGTTTTTCACGAGGCTACAAGACAAAATTGTCCAGAAGTCCGCCGACGACGTTCTCGAGGCCGCCAACGGCAAGCTCGACGATTATGCCTACTCAAGCTTTGGATAAGGCCAAATTGTGAAGGGATGCTTAGGTAACTCTTGGGAAAGCTCATCCACAACTTTAAAAGAACATTTTAGCCAAAATTTAAGAGAGCTTGGAGAGCCTGGAGAGCTTGGAGAGCCTGGGGAGCCTGGAGAGCCTAGGGAACCTGGAGAGTCTAGAGGCTTTGAAGGTTAGAGATGTTCCATTACTGTGTAACAATTGTGAGGATTTCTTCAAGAAATTGTAAAAAAGGAGGGAAAGTGAGAGATTTCTTCCTCCTTGCTACTTTAAAGAGGAATTTTGAGTGTTCTTGGGGAAAAATTAAAGAAAAGTTATTTACTTATTGTAGTTTGTATGATTTTGATTTTATATATGAATTCCGAATTTTGTTGTGTTTTCCCCATGAGATCTGAGTAGTTTTCTCTGTCTTTCTCCTTGTCTCGAGATTTGTGGAATGGTGATTTGAATTGGTGAAGCCATGAATATCTAGCGTAGAATCGGAGATTTTAGAGTGATAGACTAAAATCCCCAATTCGGTCCTATCGTTTGGGTGCTGAAGTGTAGATGTTAGCCCTCAGGCAAGGGGAACGTGGGAGCTCCGAAGTGAGAGCCGGTATCCTCCCAGCTTAGCCGCAGATTCAGTAAACAAGCGTAGGATTACTCAATTTTCTTTATGCCTGGACCAACGGGTAAAGAATAGGTATGCTCCTATTTGACACAATATAATTTAAACCAATTCACTTTATCCATTCACTATAACTTCTTGACAAGGAGAAGAATGTTTTCTTATATATTGAATATCACATTTAAACCCTCATTAGTGTCATTAGTTATTTATTAATTATTAAAATTATATATTTATTTCAATTGCCTATTAGTGACATATAAGAAAATTGAACTTCGTTGTTGCTATTAAAGTATTGCTTTTCTAAAATCTTAGTTCGCTGTTCTAAACCACTCCCTATGGGACTGATATCTAGGACTCCATTAGAGCCCTATATTACTTAAGCGATAAGTATAGTTGCGTTGATAAGTGTGACTTTACAATTATTGAATATTTATTACGTCCATATTTATCTTATATTTTTAAGCATATATAAAGTCACCGGTCAAGTTTTTGGTGTCGTTGTCGTGGAGTGAGTGAGTAAACAAAAATCACAATTAGAGTAATGAACAAATTAGGATTATTAGAAAATTATTTACCTAAATTGCAACTTATTTTTATATATAGTTAATTATATTACTGTGTACTGATTTCAAATTGTATGCGTAAATTTGGACGTGAAAATCTTATACCTTACGATTCAGAATTAGAATGCACAGTTAGAAGGATTAGAAGATTAAGAAGAGTACCTAGAAATTCTGATATAATGGAAAACAACATGAACAATCAAGAAATAGAGAATGAACACCAACCTAGACCCCTAAGAGATTATGCAAATCCTACAGCAGATGAAATTCACTTATCTATCCAAAATCTTGATTTAGCTGCTAATTCGTTTCAGCTTAAACCTGCTATTATTCAAATGATACAAAACAATCAATTCAGAGGTACTCCAAATGAAGATAAAAACTTACACCTCGTTAATTTTTTAGAACTGTGTGCTACTTTTAAATATGACAGAGTCTCAAATGATGCTGTTAGACTTAGACTTTTTTCTTTTTCACTGAGGGATAAGGCTAAGATGTGGTTAAATTCATTAGCACCAGGATCTATTA
>NW_018164683.1:282756-283168 GCF_001263595.1 Phalaenopsis equestris
AAACTTTTTATAATGGATTAGTGAGATCACTTAGATCGATTATAGATGTTGCGTTTGGTGGTTCTTTAATGTCAAAACCTTTTGATGAGGCTTATTCATTAATAGAAGAGATGGCTATCAACAATTTTCAATGGCCCTCTGAGCGGGTAAATCCTAAAAGAATAGGTAGTATCCATCATTCTGATGCAATATCTATGTTAGCTTCACAGATTGCTGCAATATCAAAAAAATTAGATCATTATGGGATGAATTATTCTTCAACACCTCCTATGATGGAAGAAAATTCATCTGGGCAATTTGTGGATGTTCAACCTTCATATGAAACTTAAAATTTCATTAATATACCCAACAACCCTTATTCGAACTATGATAACCCAGGTTGGAAGAATCATCGTTGGAAGAATCATCCAAA
>NW_018164683.1:283178-284154 GCF_001263595.1 Phalaenopsis equestris
ATCCAAATTTTAATTGGAATAACAATTCTTCTACAAATCAACAATGAGCAAACAACCTAGTAAACCCATTAGAAAATTCATCCAACCAAGAAAAGATGCGAACCTGAAGCAGCGTTTGTTGATGATCAGAGCACAGCGTTTGAAACGGAGGTTTGGGATTGAGAAAAGAGAGGGAATTGCAGCTGATTTTAACATGGGTCAACAATTGCAGAATCAAGGAAATCAATTATAAATTCAAGGAAATCAATTACAAAATCAATGAACTGCTATTAAGAATATTGAAAACCAATTGTGACATATCGTTACTGTGCTTAGTAACCGAACATTAGGAACTTTTCCTAGTATTGTGGAACCAAATCCTAAAGATCAAGGAAAAGAACAAGTCAAAGCGATATAGTTATGAAGTGAAAAAGAATTGGAAACAAGGGTGCAAAAAGAAACAGAAATTGAAACAGAGAAAGTAGATACCAAACAAGAAAAGGATCATGAGTAACCATATTTAGAGTATCCATTTACACTAATGAAAATTTTTGTGGAGAAACCTCCACTACCGTTCCTCAAAGATTGAAGCAACATAAACTGAATAAACAATTTTCCAAATTTTTAGAAATTCTTAAGAAGTTAACAGTAAATATTCCCTTCATAGAAGCTTTAGAGCAAATGCCTAATTATTTAAAATTTATTAAAGATATTCTGAACAAGAAAAGGAAGTTCACGGATAATGAAACTGTTGCACTTAGCAAAGAGTCTAGTGCAATTATTCAGAAAAAGTTTCCTGAAAAATTTAAAGATCCTGGCAGTTTCACTATACCATGTACTATTGGTGAAAAATTTTATGGAACAGCTTTATGTGATTTGGGAGCCAACATTAATCTTATGTCTCTATCAATTTTTAAGAGATTAGGATTAGGAGAAGTCTCACTGTCGGCACTATTTTTGGTGTGGGGTTTGCCCGTAAGAAGTTGGCGGTCACCGG
>NW_018164683.1:284261-284859 GCF_001263595.1 Phalaenopsis equestris
GACCATTTTTAGCTACTGGAAAAGCTATGATAGATGTTCAAAAAGGAGAATTAACTATGAGAGTTAATGATCAAGAAGTGACTTTTAACATTGCAAAATCTATGAAATACCCTGCTGTTGAAAGAGATAATGAATGTTTTCGCATGGAAATTATTGAACATCTATTGAAAGAACATTTTAAAGAAAATTTGGAAGAGAAAGAACAATTTGAAGAGAGTGATGAAGTTATTCTGGACGAATTAGAAAATGAAGAATTAGATTATGTTCAGGAAAGATTTGAGATGTTGGAGATTACGGAAAATTCCGATAAAAATCTATTTCCGTCAATTATAAAACCACTTGAACTTGAGATGAAAATATTGCCTAGCCACTTGAAGTATGTGTTTTTAGGAGACTCATCTACATTACATGTTATTATATCTTCAGAATTAAATGGTTTGCAACAACAAAGATTGTTAGATACATTGAAAACATATAAGAAAACTTTTGGTTGGACCTTAGCTGATATTAAGGGAATCAGTCATTCAATCTATATGCACAGAATTATATTAGATGAACAATATAAACCAAGAGTTGATCAACAAAGGAGATTAAATCC
>NW_018164683.1:285282-286333 GCF_001263595.1 Phalaenopsis equestris
AGTTTTCTTGGACATGTTGGTTTTTACAGGCGTTACATTAAAGATTTTTAAACAACTACCAAACCTTTATGCCAACTTTTAGAAAAGGACAAAAAATTTGAGTTTACTAAAGATTGTTTAAATGCCTTTGAGTTATTAAAAGAAAAGCTAATCACAACCCCTATAATAGTTTCACCTAACTGGGAGAAACCATTCAAACTGATGTGCGATGCTAGTGATTAATCTATTGGAGTTGTTCTTGGACAAAGGTATGATAAGATTTTTAAAGTTATATACTAAGCTAATAAAACTCTTAATGATGCACAAATTAACTATATTGTTACTGAAAATGAGTTACTAGCAATTGTGTATGCTTTAGATAAATTAAGATCTTATTTAATTAGAGCTAAATACGTTGTGCATACTGATCACTCTGCTATTAAATATCTGATGCAAAAGAAGGATGCTAAACCAAGATTTATTAGATGGATACTTTTGATATTTTGTGGTTATTGATGGAAATGGAACTGATAATCAAATTGCTGATCATTTGTCAAGATTAGAATATCATGAATTATCTGACACCGACAATGAAATTACGGACAGTTTCCCTGATGAACAACTCAATAATATTAATGAGTGGAAAATATCATGGTATTCTGATATTGTTAATTATATTGTAAGTGATATTTTGCCACCTATGCTGACATTGCAACAGCAAAGAAAATTCATTCATGATGCGAAAGCATATTTTTGGGATGAGCTTTATTTATATAAACAATGTAAGGATCTTATTATGAGAATATGTGTACCTTATGAAGAAACTGAACTAATTATTTAGAAATGTCATGATTCTGAATTTGGAGGACATTTTGGAACTGTAAAACAGCTTATAAAATTTTACAAGTTGGATTCTATTGGCCTACTCTCTTTAGAGATATTTATAGATACATAAGAACTTGTGATCGATGCCAACGAGTAGGCAATATATCTAGAATAAATGAAATGTCTCTGAATTTCATGTTAGAAGTTGAGATCTTTGATGTTTGGGGATTGGATTTCATGGGACCAT
>NW_018164683.1:286695-294436 GCF_001263595.1 Phalaenopsis equestris
ACTTACAGGACTGCTTACAGGACTGCTTATAAAACTCCTATTGGAATGACTCCTTACAGGCTGATTTTTGGAAAGACATCTCCCTTACTAGTAAAATTGGAACATAAAACATATTGGACAATTAAGGAATTCAATTATAATTTGAAAGATGCTGGTGAGAAGAGATTGTTACAAATGAATGAACTGAAAGAATTAAGAAATGAATCTTATGATAACGACAAAATTTACAAGGAGAAACTAAAGTTATGACATGATTGGAAGATTAACTAGAAGAACTTTGAACCAGGAAAGAAGTTTTGCTTTACAATATAAGACTGAAGTTATTCCCTGAGAAATTGAAGTCTCGTTGGTTAGGACCCTTTACTGTGACTCGAGTTTATACTTATGGAGCTGTTGAAATTAAAGATCAAAAGACTGGGAATAGATTTAAAGTAAGTGGACACAGATTAAAGTCGTATTTTAAGGGTAAAAGACCAAATTTTAAAGAGGTTTTAATGGTCAGTCAACCTGAATAATATCTGAATAGGGCGGGCTGACGACGTTAAACCAAGCCCTAGTTTGTGGTAGTATTGAACTCTACTACTCGTATTACCCTTGAATTATCATAAAAATTGGATCAATAGAGAAAATTGGAACGCATTCGGACCAGAACAAAACTCTGAAATTTTTACCTTGGTTGCCATCGACGGCATCAATTTTTCCCAAGAGTTCAGACAATTAATTTTCAAGGCTTGTCGACGGTACCATCGACGTCGCCGACGGCGAGAACGCCGAGATAACGGTTTCCAGAGTTCGAAATGTCATTTTTTGGCGGTTTTAGACGAGATTTACTCTCTATAAACTTCTAAACTCGATTCTTAAATTCATATTACCCAAAAACAAATTGAAACTCCACCAAATTTATCTATATGGCTTCTAATTCCACTGAAAACCCTAGATTTTGAGTGTTCAACCAAAGAAATTTCGTTAGTTCCGAGGCACAACGAATCTTCAACAAAGTGATAACAAAGAGGAGATAATCAAAGAAAGAGGATTCATGAATCGAGGATTGAACAATCCTTTGATAGTAATTGAAGAGATGATTGTGCGACGACGATGGGAAGTGTTGTGCTACACTACTGTCGCCGTAGTCGTTCCTGCGGTGAAGAAGTTTTATGCTAATTTGCATGGAATCAATTAGGGAGTCGTCTATGTGCGAGGCAGATGGATAACTTTTACTCCTGCACGAATTAATGAGTTATATATGATCGAGAATGTTCCTGTATGCCATTATTCCAACTTCCGACAAGAAATCTGATGAATGAGATCTACCAATTTTTTACAGACGAGACTGAAAGAGTGGGAAATGAGAGAAAACGGGTATGTTAGTTTCTGTGCTACACTCCTAAACCCTGTTTTTAAACACTGACACTTCTTCATTTCTACAAAACTATTACCAATACTTCTACCTTGGAAGCCTTTGGACCCAACCCAGAAGTTCTCAGCTAATGAAGATGAGAATGATATGACTATTATTACGAATCAATCGTCTCAGAATTCACTTCCTATTCAGCCTCTAGTTCTGGACAAGATACTAGTGATCCTGCGCAGAATCAAGAAACTGGAGAAAGAGGTACAAAATGTTATGAATGCAATTAAAAATATCTCTGATTTTTTTTTATCATCTAGACTTGAGGATGAAAGAGCATTTTGATCACTCTGGATATATCGAAGGAAGTTTGATTTTATTGATGAAAAAGATGGAATTGATAGAAGAAGACTCTACTTAAGAATTCCCATACCGACCCTTTTATAACCTCTTCGTTCATGTTCAATCGATGGGCGATATCAGAGGAGAAATAAGCACTGAATCGGAGGACTAGTAGATTTACTTTACTACCTATATGTCTATGTGTGTGATTTGATTTAAACTTATGTGTTTGCTTTAATTTTGAATTTTGCTATTAGATCTCAGTATAGTTGAGATTGAGCATAAAATGTTTGTTTTCAGCGTTTAAGGTTTTGTGGCTTGGAGTGCGATGCTGAATTGATGTATTAAGGTTGAGAAAATATCATATGTGTGTCGTGTAATGTGTATTGTAACCCTTGGATTTTATATATAATTGTGATGTTTTATGTTGTGAATGTTTATTTGTGTTAGTACATCATTTAATCACTTAAATTTATGTCTAGAATAATTGAACGAATGTCGACGAGGATTGAAATTGATCGAAATTGCAAAAATCTAGAATTGAACTAATTTTGAAAATCTCGCCGACAGCGCCATCGACGCCACCGACGACAGATTTTTCCCAAGGTGCCGACGGCGCTGACGACCCCGCCGACGGTGAGATCCCGAAAAACACTTCTAACCGCAATTTTGACCAGTCAACCACCACTATTCATCATCCCCTTCGTCTTAAAAAATGAAAATTTTGATCTAGGGCTTGAAGATCTTGGATTTGGGGCGATTTCAAAGCGTTTAAACAACGGATTTTATCATCTGTCGGTAAGAGCTTCACTCCAAACTAAGAATATTTGATTTTCACCTTGAATTTCTTCCACATTGTGGAGATCCAAAAAAAATTGAGAATGTGGAGAAAGCATTTGGAAGAAATTCATGGAACTTAGTTTTGAACTCTTAGAGTCACTCTTGGAAGCCATTATTTGAGTATTTGAAGTGTATTTCAGAATTTTTTTATATATAATTTTGATTAGATTGAAATGGCTCCACGACAAAAGAGGTGACTTGAGTTTGACGAGTCTCGCTTCATCAATGCGAAGGCTCAGTCGAGATTTACTTCAATATTTCAAGGGAAAAAATGTATACAAGATAGTATTTTTGAGAGTCCGGGAGGAGAAGTTGAACGAGTTATTATCGAACAGAGGTGGGAAAATAGAGGTGGGAAAATTTTTGTTTTTTGTTATACCACCAACAAGGCTACTGTTAATGTTGTGAAAGAATTATATGCCAATGCGTTCTATTCTGAGTACGGAACCATTCGAGTACGAGGGTTTTCTGTTGAGTTTAGTGTCGCTCGCATTAACTCATTTTATGAAGTCCCAGACTCCTATATCTGTAATTATGAAACCTTCAGTACAATGGAAGGCCCGCTGAACGATGTCATTAACTTTCTCACTGATGGGAAAGGGACATGGAAGATAAAGCAGCGAGAACGGGTAAATTTTTCTGCTTCCAGGTTGAATGCCACATATAAAGCGTGACACTATTTTATTTCCTTTACTCTGTTACCTACCTATCATCATAGTGAGGTAACAAGAGATAGAGCTATTCTAAATTTCTGTATTCAGAACAATCAGACTATAAATGTGGGGAGAATTAATTCTAAAAATATTTTGACCACGGCAAGGAGTGAATCAAGTGGAGGTTTGGGACATCCTGGTCTCATTTATGCACTTTGCCAACTTTTTGGAGTTGAAGCTGGAGATGATGAAGAATGGGTTTACCCTATGAAACCCATTAGTAAAGCTAATTTAAAGACGTATAAATCCCATGAAGGATGGAGATCTGGGAGTAGGAGTAAAGAACCTTCTACTAGTAGAGATATCCCCTCTACTAGTTATGACCTTCCTTCCTCTAGTTCCCCTACCCTTCAAGATTTAATGAATGAGTTAACCTTGCAGCGGAGAGGTGAGCCTGATGTTACTTTTCCTGAATGCCCCCGTTATACTCAGTATCAGCCCAATCCACCTACTGACCAAGGAGATGAGGATATAATATGGGATTTTGATATATGATAGTGATTGATGTACTTTTGTTTTGTGATTTTGTGATAGAGATAGATGTATGTTTGTTTGTACTTTCATTTTATTCTATATTTTATTTTATGTTTGCAGTTAGATAATTTTTAGTTATTGTTACAAATGTTTAGTGTTGTAGTTTGAAATTTGCATGTGTAGTTATAATAGACTTTGATTAGTACTTTATAAAATTGTAATGTGATGTGATTTTTTTTTTGCATTGTGATGTATTTATAATTGTTTTTATTTAGTATTGTGATGTGTTAGTGAAATTTAGTGTTTGTATAATGTTTAGTTTTGTACTTATTTCAAAATTTCATTACCCAGCAAATTCTCTAATGATTTATATGCATAGAAAGCTCTTAATATTACAAACCATTTAAAGTAAAAATTTTGAGAAGGAACTGCAAAAATTTCAGAAAGATGAAAATGCTTAAAGTACCGAGGTATGATTTATATTTAAAATTTTTCTTTCCACCTGTATCATTCCATATTGAAAATTTTAAGTTTAGGGGAGGGAAGAAAAAGATCAACTAATTTAAATATTTTAAAAAAATTATTAATATGATTTTTTATAGTGAAATTAATTCAGATAACTATATTTTGTAGATATTTAAATATTATGGTAGATTTAAAGGAATATTTTGTAAGAAAAAATAATTTTGTAGATTAAGATATTTAGTATAAGAGAATACGACTATAGCTAACAATTTAAAGTAAAGGAAACTATATTTTAAAATATTAAGAATCTTAGAAATTCATTTGAGAAGAAAAGATTGGGGTTCAATGATGTAAAAGCTATGAAATGATTATATTAAATTAAAGATGTCGATATATGAAGCTTTTAGGATTTACCCTTTCAGAGGGCCATTGAAAATTGTTGGTAGCCATCTCTTCTATTAATGAATAAGCCTCATCAAAAGGTTTTGACATTAAAGAACCACCAGCCGCAACATCTATAATCGATCTAAGAGATCCCACTAATCCATTGTAAGAAGTTTGAATTATCAATCAATCTGGTAGCGAATGATGTGGGCACTTCCTAAGATCTTTAAATCTCTCTCAAGCTTCATATATCGACTCTCCATCATTAGGCATTAAAATGGATTTCTTAAGGAAACCTTGCTTTTTGTATAAAAATAATTATATTAAATTAAATATTCTTAGAAAAATTGATGCTTTGAAAAATTATAAAAAAAATTTTCTGAGTTCCTTGTGATCAGGGCCATTTTATAAAAACAAAACATTTTTTTGTGAAAATATTTCATTTTTAAAATATATTTTGAATTAAAAATTATTAGAATAATAAAAAATTTCAAAAATACAAAAAATGGTTCAAAATGAGTGGGAATGCCCCCTAATCATTTAAAATTCATTAGGAAATTTTTCTTAATTTTTTTTCTAAGTTAAAAATAAATTTTAAAGGCTTAAAAAGAAAATTTTTACATTTTCTCACTAAAATAATTATATTAAATAAATTAAAAATCACAAAAATACAAAATTTGATTTTCTGAGTTTTATGAACTCAAAGGAGTCTAATAAAAGTATAAAAAATAATTTTTGTAATTAAAACACTATTTTCTTTTTAATTAAATCATGAAAATTGATCTAAAAATTAAATAATAAAAATATAAATTTGATTCAAAAAATCATGAAATTTTGTCTAAGTGTTTCTCTGACCTTAGGAAAACTCTAATAATTTTTCCATAAATCAAAATTTTATTTTGGATAATTAAATAAATTAACTTTTAAAAATCCTTTTTCTAAATTTAAATAATTATCTAAATTAAATCAAATTTTGAGAAGTCCACATATCCTCCTCTAACATTTTAATTACCTCATGAATATAACACTTTAAACCCTCAAATTCATTTGAGTTGTGTTTAAAGAGTTATGAGGTGAAGTCCCCCAAGAGCAAGATAGTCATTTTGGACTTTGGCACTTTAATCAAAACTTAGAGTTAACCAGGGATAAATGAGTAACTTTGATTCTAATAAATATATTTGGATGATTGAAATACATTGAGATTATAAGGTAGAAACTCTCCCACCACCTTTGCACAACATCAACAGATAATAATCTCCCCCAATCTTCATGACTTGGAAGTCAACTAATATCAAGAGTTTCTTAAGTGAGAGGCTTAAGATAAAAGGATGATAATTTAATTTCCTTAAGCCCAAAATTGATGATATTGTGATCTTTAAATGAAAATACATGTCACTTAAATTAAAATCTTAACCTTCACCAAATTCCCCATTTTGATTGCTAGGGGCTTGGTAGTGACCTAGGCTCAATATCTAAACTAAATTTATTTGATTTTACAGATAATTGGGTTGATAATCAATATCTTTAAATACTCCAAGTCTAACTTTACTTGTGGGCACCACAATCTTAAATAACTCAAACTTGCCTTAGGGGCACTCACTCACATAACTCTTAAATGAAACATCAATTGATTAATCGAGTATCCTATCCTTAGGATAAGTAAATTGTTAAGCTTCAATGATCAATGGGGTAGCCACACTCTAAAATCTGATGGTTAATTGAATAATATGATAAGTTCAGAAATGAACTCAAAATAATTCAAGAGATCTTCAAAATAGTGTAGGGTCATATCCCGAGCACTTTGGAATCTTTTGGATGTTTTGAAGGACAAATTGAACTTATTGTATTTGTTCTAAAATCATGTACTAGGATCTTCTGAGCTCCAACTAAATCATAACTTAGGGTTTGGTAGCTAAACATTCATTAGCTAAACATTCATCTACTTCTGCAATTTAAATTCTTTGCAAAATTATATACATGTCTTGCAAGTACTGACCTTTCAGGTGGTGGAACTAGAAGAATTGGCAGGTACACATTTTAATTAATGTATTTACCTTTATGTACTTCTTGTCTTAAGCTTGCATGTTAAACAATGATGCCACCCTACATGAAAACTAAAACTGTTAGGATAGCCGCAAAACCAAAACCAAAACTAAAATCAACAAAAAGAAAATTCACCGCCACAATATTCAAAATTTATGACAACTCAAGATTTAATCACAAACATCACAAAACAACAATTGCAACTGAATTAAGACGTCTCTATCGGATAATCGGGAATCCCTCGGAGGAGTAGCCTATAGTTGCTAACGAGACTTCCCATTGTCTAAATGAAAGTATGGAACTCATTAAGTTGAGTTTAGTAAATTTATTTAGACTAAGTGAATCTGAAAGAAAATAGTGGTGTTGGAACGAGGAACCATAGGATCCTAACCTGTGTCGCTCTAATCAACTTTAATATGTCCCATAATATTTAAAGAACTATAACCATAGAGACATTTGATTTGACATTATAACCTGATGTTGACCTCATTTTTGGTTGAGGTCTAGAAAACTTCTTGACTCATCACGAAGAGGATCTTGGAGCTAGCATGGTGGGCATCATGACCATCTTCAACAAAAAAACATGTCTTCCTCAGCTAAAGCAATTTCCTTCCTTAAAATTAAACAACCAAGCCATAGGACTTCGAGGTAGTTTGCTTATGCAACGTAAGTCCTCACCTCATCTTTAAGCTTTTGTATAACTCTATTGTACAATATAAGCATTAACTCGTCTTAGGATTCTGAGGTTGTCGTTCGTCACGATCTAAATCCTCACATCTTCTAGGCTTTTTGTGTGATTTTGTGTGATGAATGTAAGCCCTGACAAATAAAATTAGCAGGATGAAACACTTAAATAAATTTAAATATTTCTCCTCAAAACTGAAGCCAAACATTAGGATAGCTTGGGGAGTCACCTAGGTTCTCCCTCAGATTTGTAACATCCTCTAGTTCTTCCTCCTTTGGACTTTACAACAAAATGCTCTAAATTTGAACTATTCCCCTTTCACACCTCTTTATCTGATCTCGTTAAAAAGTCCTATCCTTTTAAACTTCTTGAAGATAATATTTTCCTAATTTTTATCGAGAGTTTTCTTAAATGACTTCGGTCATTTAAGATGTAATTAACTATAGG
>NW_018164683.1:294605-297052 GCF_001263595.1 Phalaenopsis equestris
AGTCTTGTGTTTATCCTTCGGGATAGATACAGGGTTTGAGATATAGTGTTCTTTCATTTAAACTATGGAAAATATGGAGTCGGTTTGATTTCATATTTTTCTAAAAAAAAAAACTATATATATATAAATGTAAATTAAACGTCCTTCCGAAGCGTGCGACGGGATTTCAATTCCGGCGGCTGACAGCTTCCAACAGGCAACTCCCCAACCAAAAATAGTGCCGACACGCATCTATCACAACTCTCCCTGTTGCAAGAAATGGTCTCTCCAAAATAATAGGAATCTCTTTATCTTCCTCCAGATCTAATACGATAAAGTATACAGAAAAATAAATTTATCCACTTTCACTAATACATCTTCTATAACTCCTTTAGGATAAGTTATTGATGGATCAACTAATTGAAGAGTTATAGTAGAAGGGGAAATCTCTCTAAAATATAAACGTTAAAAAATGGATAGAGGCATAAGATTGATACTCGCTCCTAAATCACATAAGGCTTTTCCTAAAAACTTTTCACCAATAGCACAAGGTATAGTAAAACTACCAGGATCTTTTAATTTTTTAGGAAGCTTTTTCTGAATAACAACACTACACTCTTCACTGAGTGTAACGGTCTCATGACCTGTAAACTTCATTTTCTTTTTTAGATATCCTTCATAAATTTCACATAACTTGGCATTTGTTCTAAAGCTTCAACAAAAGGAATGTTTATCATTAACTTCTTAAGCATTTCCAAAAATTTTGTAAATTGTTTATCTTTATTCTTCTGCTTCAGTCTTTGAGAAAACCGAGGTCATAGTTTTTCTAAAGGACCTTATGTTTCAACTTCAATTTATTTTTAGATTCTTGTTTCTACTTCTTTTCCACTTCATAATTGAATAGCTTTAATTTCCTCCTTATTTTGATCTTTTGGATTAACTCTTTTGGATTAATCTTTTGGATTAACTTCCACACTACTCGGAAGAATTCCTGAAGGTTTGCTACTAAGTGAAGTAGTAATATGTCCTAATTGATTTTCAATATTTCTATAGCAGCCCCTTGATTTTGTATTTGTTGTATTTGATTTGCCATGTTCTTTGCCATGTTCAACATTACTTCTTCCATCATCAACTTCTTTTTCTTAACTTATGGTTTAGGGTTAAAGTTAAATTAAGGAGGATAATAAGGTCAATAGTTAGGATTTCCTTGGTTGTTTGAATTTCTTGAGGGATTCACCAAATTGTTATAATTATTCCAATAAAAATTAGGGTGATTTTTCCATCCAGGGATATAATAATTAGGATATGGATTATTATTTCGATTATTTATAGCATTCAAAGTTTCATAAGATGATTGAGTATCAATTATTTGTTCTAGTGAATTTTCCGTGAATTTCTAGTGAATTTTCCTCTAATACTGGTGGTATTTGAGAATAGTTCACTCCAATTTGATCAATCCTTTTTGATATAACGACAATTTGAGATTCTAAATTAGACCTTGCATCAGAATCATGAATATTAGCTACTCTCTTAGGATTTACCCGTTCAGAGGGAAATTGAAATTGTTAGTAGTCATTTCTTCTATTAAAGAGTATGCTTCATCAAAAGGTTTTGACATTAATGATCCCCCTGCAGCAGCATCTATAATAGATCTAAGTGATCCTACTAATCCATTGTAAAAAAATGAATTATTAACCAATCTGGTAAAGCATGGTGTGGACATTTCCTAACGAGATCTTTAAATCTTTCCCAGGCTTCATATATCGATTCCCCTTCAAACTGACAAAAAGATGTAATATCATTTTTAAGCTTAATAGTTTTTGAGGGTGGAAAGTATTTAGCCAAAAATTTTTGTGATAGTTCTCTCCAAGTTCTATTAGATTCAGGTGCTAATGAATTTAACCAAGCTTTAGCTTTATCCCTTAATGAAAAAGGAAATAGTATAAGACAACATCATTTGGATAATAGCAGAAAGTCTATCCATCGTATTTAAAAGTAGCAATATTTCATGAAACTAGCAAGTTATAAGTTAGGATCTTTAGTAGGTGTTCCTCCAAACTAATTATTTTGTATCATTTGGATAATTCAAGGTTTAAGCTCAAATGAATTAGCAACAACATCAAGATTTTTAATAGTCAAGTGAAGTTCATCTACTGTCGGATGAACATAATTAGTTAAGTGAAGTGTTAAGTGAAGTTCATCTGTTGTATGATTAACATAATCTTTTAAAAGTCTTTGTGAATTTTCATTTATTTGATTATCTAAGTATTCGCCATTTCGTTCAAATTTTTAATCACTTTTTTTTTGTTTTCAAATTTTTTTAATAGTGCATTCTAATTCTGAATCATAAGGTATTAAACCTTCATATCCAATATTTCGCATAAACAAATATAATAAGCAAAGAAAAATTTCTTAAAAATACTCTTAAGTATATATATATATAGATATATATATATATATATATATAT
>NW_018164683.1:297077-332775 GCF_001263595.1 Phalaenopsis equestris
TATATTTTATATTTATCGCTAAATTTCTTAATTTACCAAATCTATTTAATTTATCGTTACCTTCCCCGATAACTGCGCCAAAAACTTTATCCCGATGATATAGTTGTGCAAAATATATAAAGTTGACTCCAATTTTCAACTGTGTCAAAAACTTGATGCGTTATTTTATAAATAAAAAATTTAAGCAATTTATGTAGGGATTCTACGCAAGTATACGTATCATTATCAAGTAATACAGAACTTTCTGTTTAAGCCCTAAATATCGATCCCACGAGGAAGGTTTAAATTTGAAATGATAAATTAACTAGGAAATTCAAAGCATTAAAATAAAATTAGTATCACTAATTTGGAATATTAGATGTACTATCAGAACTAAATTATGAACTACCAGAAAAGCTGAAATACAAAGTTTAAACATGAACTACCAAACTATGTTTATGTGATGAAGTTATCTAATGAAAAAACATCTTTCCCACTACAATGAGTTTTTGATAAAATGAGATTAGATAAATGGTTTAAATATGTATTGTGATTTAAATATATATTGTGAAATATGAGAAATTTTAATTCTTTACATTGATTCAGTGTTATAGAGAATCATTGACTAATCTCAGGTTTAGTCCCTAAATTCATGGTTAGGCTGGGAGGATACTGGCTCTCACTCTAGAGCTCCCACTTCCCCTGAAGGCTAACACTTGCTTTAGTTCTTAAACACTAAGACCAAATTGGGGATTTTAGTCTGTCACCCTAAAATCTCCAATTCTACGCCCAATAATATATATTTTTCTATTTATTTGCACTTAATTCCTATTTATTTGCACTTAATTCCATGAACGAAATAGTCCTTCATGGAATTCCATGAACGAAATACTCCTCCATGAATTAAATGTGATTCTCACTCTGTTGTAGAACTCATACTCCATTTCTCGGGTCATATGTTTCACAACATGTTTTAACATTTCGTTTTAACATTTCAATTGTCAATTGGCCAGATTGAAAAACCATCACGATTTTTTTTATATTTTAAAATTGGCACATCCAAATTATCTCTTCATTTCACCATATCTCAGAGTAGAAAGAAAGATAAGGGAAACTACTCAGACTTCATGAGAGACTTCATGAGAATGATACAACAAAACATAAATTTAATATATACAAAAAGTTCATATAATAATAATAAACAAACAACACTTATCTGAAACTCTTTCTCAAAACAAATCCCTTGTAGTCTCTCTTAGACTCTTTCTCTCTTTACTCTTTCTCTCTTTCTCTCTTAGAAGATGTAGGAAGAAGAAACCTCTCACTTCTCTCCCTCTCTCACTTCTCTCCCTCCTCTCACTTCTCTCCCTCTCTAACAACTCTTAGAAAAGAATTCACACTTAAACTCACAAAAACTTAAATCTCTAAAGAAATAAATGACTAATGGACTCTATGTGGTTGGGGGGAGTGTAAGAGGGAGTTTCCTGATCAATTTTTGCCCTAAATAGAGCCTAATATCAGTTTTCCAATAGGTGCATCCAAAAACTCTTCAAAAAGCATCCAAATTCATCAAATCTTCCAGAAATAGGTCTTGCATTGACATTGGCGCCGTCGGCGCCAGGGGCCCATGAATTAATTTCGTGCTCTATGTCAAATGGCGCCATCAATGCTGCTCTTGGCACTGTTGGCGCTGCTCCTGTCACCGTCTGCGCTGAGTATATTCTGGCCTCAGTTCTGTAGGTTTGCGCCGTTGGCGTCTATCCTGGCGCCATCGGCACTGAGTATTTCCTCAAAAATGCCATTTTGACTTCAAATTCCATCCTTTTTTCTTCATTTTTGCTTCAAGTCCTAAAAATCAACAACCTACAATAAAACATGAAAAATATCTTCCTTTAAAACGCAATATCACAAAAAATGAGTATAAAAAATAGGTCTAAATATGCATATATTTTTGGTGTATCGGCCACCAATGAGATGGTTATAGGTCTAGGCTTGGCTATATGAGGGGCAGATGCTTTACGATCTCATTTTTTTCTCTTTTTAGGCTTAACAGTGTTTAGCTGCCCCACTTTCTTTATTGATTTTTTCTTGATTAACTTCTTTTCTTGTATGCTTGCTTAACGTTAGAAATATCTAACTTTTCCTAAGTTTCTTTCTATGTTTGTGTGTCTAATTAGGCTTGTATCAGGTTAGGCTCTTTGAATGAGAGAATTTTTACTTAACATCAACTTTAACTTAATTTTTTTTAAAAAAATAAAACTTAAAACTAAAATTAAAATAACAAAACTCATAACTTAATTAAATATTTACATTTGACACCAGTAGTCATTGCATTGCCAAACATTTAATACTAATAAGCTTAACTAAAATTAATTAAAAAATTTAATAGTTACGGTGAGCCATTAACATATGAAAAGCATCATATTGTACTTTCTCTTCATATCTTTAGACCTTCAGTCATTTCACAGAAGGGGGATTAGGCCTATGAGAATCACCTCCTTTAAGAAGTGAATCTGACTTTCATATTTATTAGCCTTAATGACTCTTCTAACATGCACCATATAAGAACTTGCATTACATTTATTTTGCCTACAGTACACAGTAAATCTCACTAAAAAATATAACAAATGAGCATTTTTGATCGATCGTTTGTGATTGATCAAATTTAGCATTTTTTAGTTGGTCAACAAAACTAGCATCATTTTACATTTAATAATAAAATTTAATGTTTTAAATGATAAAATATGTATAGATATACTTATAACTCAATCATATGATTAAGTTACAAGTTTCCATACATCTATCATAATAACAATAACCCATCACTCTTAAATACATTGACTAGCCTCATGATTTTAAAGCACAAGAGGTGTTAGCTGGCAAACCTATACTAGGAGGGTTATAAGTCATAGAGAGTCATACTGTGTTCATGCCTCTACCTTAACGGTAGGGCTCACCTTTGTATAGGTTCTGAGGTTATCCTGTCAGTTCCATTGTAGAATTAACTTCTCATAGGCTTTTAAATGACTCTTTCTATCGAATATAAGTCCAACTTTCAAAGTTTATTCAACTTAAATAAAAATCTCCTAACTTTCAAAATTATAAATCCTAACTTTAGGATTGACTTAAGTTACCACTAGGCCTCCCAGTATCTGTTACTCCCTATTTTTCTTTTGTTAACCTCCAATAAGAACTACTCCAAACTCGAGTCATTCCCCTTTAAAATTCTGAACAACAGTCTTGAATATCTGATATTGTAGTCTACACATATGATTAGTCACTATTTTAATCTAAAGTTTTCTTAAAAAGTATTATTTCTTAAGATGTAATTACTAAAGGAGTTTGTCTCTTTAAATATATGAGACCAAAAAATTAAAATAAACTCTATTATTTTAGGATAGGATAAAAAATGGTTCCTATCCCCACTGAGTTTTGAAGAACTCACTTCAGGATTGGATCCATAGTAGGATAATATTTCATACGTCATGGTGATATACTATTGCTTGCTTGTTGTCATACTCAGTCACAAGTGATTACGGTAACCTTCAAAACTCTTGTGCTTGGTTCCTTAGCACACAAACATTCAAATATTTCTCTCAAAGAATATTAATAAGACTTTAATTTTAAGCTATGAAAATTTTTAAAGTTTTTCCTTGAATTTTAATATTTTTCAATATAAAAATAAATAACTAAAAATAAGAAAAGTAAAAATTACAAACTACTTGTTTTTACACTTTAGGGCTTTAATTCTCAAGAATTTTGATTACAATTTTCCCAAATAAAATAGGGATATTGTAGAAGAATATGAGATTAAGTTATATGAATAATTTTGGATGTAATTGCTCAATCAATTGAAAGAGACTATAAACTTAGTCCAAAATTCAACTACTTGATTAACTCTTCAATTAGACTTTAGGATAGGAATTGGATGGAAAACTTTTGATTTTCATTTTGAAATATAATAGAAAAATATATTCATAAAAATAATGCTAACTTTAGAATAAAATTTGCAATAATGTAATGATATTTTGTAAGAAAAAATAAGGAGAACAAAAGTTCACTCAAACCCTTGTTAAGGCAAACCGGTGAGCAACCTTTAATGACCTTGGAATAACTTTAATTTTGCATAAAATATCATCTCTCATTTACTTCTAAAATTAAGAATCTCATACAAAATATTTATTTCCCAAAAGGCACCTCTCTTCACTCCAAATATAAAAAAGAAAAGTTTGGTCAATATAATATTACTCTCACTCCCTTGCTTTCACCACCCCACTCCCCCTCCCTTTAATTTATATGCAAGCATAAGAAATGATAAATAAGTAAGAATTTGGACCTGTATGAAATAAAGTCATAAACAAACAATTAAGTGTTTGCATTAAATATACAATAAATGCAAATATTAATGACAATAAAAATATTTCAATTTGATCGACCTTCATTTTAATAATCATTTGACTTGGCACCTGATAAATAGACCATTTGAATGTCAACAACTCTTTTATATTGGGTTCTTATAGTATGTCTCACACTAGTGCTTGTAGGCTCTAGCTTGGTCAATCTCTTGTGTTAATGGGTCTCACCTTAGGTGCACCATGATTTGCAGCATCACATTATTTTCTTAGAGAAGTCCAAATTTTAAAATATTTTTCTAGAGTTAATTGAAAATAAAAAATTCAATCCAAATATCCTTGTTCTTTTGAATACTCATAATTTATTATATTCTAACTGTATTGGACTTTTAGCAAAGTTAGATTTACATCTCTTGTTATCACAAAGCTTATGTCATACTAAACATTTCGTATTTAACCATAGTGATTATTACCATTATAATATGATTCAAAATCCTTTGCCCCCTAAGTTTATATCTTAGTAGAAAATATTCAATTTTCCATTTATGTGGCAAGGATACATCATAATTGTACCCATGCCTTCTAGTTCTATTGGTTTATATCATAATTAGATCTAGATTTTTTCATCTTATCAGGCTTACATTCTAATAAGGTGTGTCCTTACTTATTGGGCTTACATCATAATTAAACAACATTCTTATATATCTTAGCTCATATCATACGTAGATTTCAAAGCTCATTGATCATATATTTTTTTGTAGTCCAAAACCCGAAATAGGGCTAAATTTTATTCTAATTGAAGTCCTTTCCTTTGCTTCTACTAGGCTTAATTTATAATAAGACTAGGACATATATCCAACATGTTATTTCTAAACAATGTGTACTCAACTTCAAAGTGTATAGCTCATCTTATCAGTACACTATAATTTCTAAACATTGTGTTCCATTTGTTGAACGTAATTGCAAACCTTTCAGCTTTAAAACATTTTAGTGGATTGCATATATTAACTATACCTAAATATTAAAACAACAACTAGGTCTTCAAGCAGAGTTATCTGCCTTACCCAAAACATCTTCCAATCGATAAGAGAAATAATTATTACATGTGCGCGAAATGATCCTCCAAGTTTATCCTCATCTCTCTCTTCCATGTTTCTCACATGACTGAAATAGGTTGGAGCCTATGAAGGAGATATCTAATACAACAAAAGGCCTTTTTGTTATCACTTTTTTTTAGAAAATTTACATGTATACTATTTATCAAAACATTTTGGTGTCATAAACCCCTCTATGAAAAAGGGCACTTCCCATTTTAAAAGTTGATAGCAGTGATATTTTTAATGTGATTTTAAAGATTAGAGTGCTATGCATGTAAATATGTGAGTTCAGGTGTTAGATATTTCAGTACATAAGAATTGTGTGTTATGTATGTAAATGCCCATTTTTTCCATTTTTCTCTTCAAGCACCTAAACATAAATGTTGGTAAGGAATAATATGGAGTTAAATATCAATACTATATATAAAATTTTTAGATGCAAGAGTATTAGCATCATATTTCTTTAAGTATTCAATTTAATCTCTCAAACCTCCAAATTTAACTTGATTATATCATCAACTTTAACATTTCCTTAGAGTGAAAATTGAATGTAAAACTTATCATGAGAACATTTCACAAATTGTAAGAACAACCTTATTACTTTGAGATGTTAATAAATAGTGCAATTAATTTTAAAAAGTCCAAAATAACCATGAATAGTTCCACTCTCTCACTTTTTACAAAAAAAAAAAAGACAAAACTTAAAGTTTTAGGTTTAAAATTCAAAACAAAAGAAGTTGGATCACACAACTGCCAACTTTGATTGCCTGCCAGATCTCAAAACAGCAACCTTTCTTGCCCAGCTGCCATTGTTTGATACTTTCCCTAGCCATTAACCACTCAGAAAGCAAAATACCAACTTTTCTTTGACAACTACAATGCCATTCTTAACAAGTCCATTCTAAAGATGCCTCCCGTCTCCGAATCCTACACGGCCTACACTTATTTATTGCCTTTCCCATTAATGCCATTGCTTCAATGCTTGCAATTTTTTTACCTTCTAACTTCTCAGATGGGTTGAATGCCACTGGTGCGATTGGCATTGATGCAGCTGGGCATATTTGATGACCATTACAGCGCCATCTCCTAATCCATGATTGTAAAACCTCTTCTATTTCACCTAAAGAAGAGCTGCCAATTTCTGAGAAAGTCATAGTTTTCTCAATTTTGTGTTCATCCATGCATCTATTGACATCATGGCTCATTGTATAATAGTTCTGCATTCTACTTCTGTGCATATTCTGCATTTCGCTGGAAGAAAAATCACACTTTTTGTACCTTTTAGTGCAGGGAGAAAGAGTTTCAGAATCCTTGTGCTGGAGACGCTTAACCCATCTGCTGCATGTTTTTACCAGATGATTGGAGCTAGAGAAATCTGTTATCTTTCCTGTGCTTGCGTTGGTTGTTCTTTCTGTGGGAGCAGGCTGCACTACCCTGTCAGACATTCCAGTCTCGACACTTCTAAGGGCTTCTGCTGACAGACAAGCTGATGTAAAGTTGGATTTTCTCAGATTTGGAGAAGCAACACACTATCAAGTCATTATGGGAGTTATATTGCGTTCATATTTTATAAAAAAATCCAAACACGGATCAAATTTTACGCACAGAAGAAATTGCAAATACCAGGGAATATTTGAAGGATTTAACATGACAAAGCAAATATTTGTTTGTTCAAAGTATGTGGTGTTTGATCAGAATTGCAGACGTGTTGTACAAGTTCTAGTCAGAATGCCACACAACTAAAGGCTCATTGGTAGCCAGCAGATAAAAAAGAGTACGTTTTAGAAAATGAAAATGATGACTATGTTTTCACTCACATGTGTAAAATAAAATCATCAATTTTTATGAAAATTGTAGGAGTTTTTCGTCTTCAAAACTAACATTCATTCCTAACTAAATTCAGCGAAATGACAAATTCAATATATAAGTCCTTTTTCAAACAAATTTTTCTAACTCCGAACACTAATTGAAAGCTAGAATAATTGTAAGCAAGTTGACATGTTGGTAGAGGTCCAGAGGCAAATAATGGAATCTAATGACACAATTCTAGTTGAGATTTGGTGAGTTTGATGGGCTTCAAAAGCAGAAATCCTACAAGTCCAGCGCCTGCAGCAGCGCATTCCAGCACCTCATGGAGGCGCACAGTGCTAGACACGACGTCCTCGTGCCTGGATCCAGAGAGTGCGGACCCCAGCATCTACTTCACAGAGCCCCCGCACCGGGACCCAGAGGGCGCGGCATCCCCATGCCTAGGGCGGTTTCTCAAGTTGAAGGATTTTTTAAATCCTTCATTTTCACGAAGGGTTGGGCTCTCTCGCTAAGTGTGTGAAGAACCCTTGTACGTGAAGGACTCTTGCAAGGGAATTCCTCGGCAGCGCTTCTGTGCAGAGCGGGGATTTCTCTCGTGTGATTGAGAGAGAAGCATCCTGATGTTATTGTAAGTTCCAAAAGTAGAGTTGATCAAAGTGTAAAATTTGTGCATTTCCTTTAATTTTCATAGTGAAATTTTGGTATGGTCTGGTATCATGGTTCTTTTCCAGTTCTTGTATTTCTGAACGTTAAATCTTAGATGTCTTGTTTTTGTATTTTGTTGTGCCTTCTATTCAAATTTTATTCTAGATCTCTAGAATCAGTATATTTTTTTGCGGTGTGGTATCGATTGTTAATTGATCAAATCCCTAGTTGAGCGAGGTTTCTTTTCCAAAGATCTTTGATTCGAGTGAGAGCAATGGCCGACAAAGAAAGATACAAGGTGGAGAAGTTTAATGGATCGAATTTTGCTTATAGAAAATGCATGTGGAAGTTTTGTTGTATTGAAGAAGCTAAATGTGCCACTAGAAGGAAACATCAAAAAGCCTGAAGTGATTGACTCCAAAAGAATAGGAAGTGATTGATCGAACAATCCTAAGTTTAATCCATCTTTCACTTTCCTCATATGTTTTCAACATAGTGAATGAAAAAAAACTACAATAGATCTCATGATGGAACTAACAAGAATGTATGAGAAACCTTCAACGTCATGTAAGATTTTTCTGATGAAGAAATTATTCAACATGAAGATGATGTAAGAGAGTTCGGTGGCTAAATATTTGAATAGTTTCAAAACTGTGATAAGATAGTTGTGTTTGTGAGCATCAAGTTTAATGATGATGTCAATGCACTTTTAATTATATCTTCATTGTCGAACTTTGAGAAACCCTTCTGGTAATATGAAGTTGAACTTTGATGACATCGTGTCGTTAGTGTTGAATGAAGAGATTCACAGAAAAAGGCAACGAGTGGTGAATCTTCAAGCTTCTTGTTGAATGTTGAAAATAGACGATGGAATCTGGACATGATCATAGGCAGAGACGGATTCATGTCGAAAAGAGGAAAGTCCAAGTCCAAAAGAGGAAAGTCCATGTAAGGAAGAGGAAATGGCAGAAGTGAATATTGAAAGTGCAACAAGAAATGTCATCTCAAAAAGAACTGCAAAGCTCCAAAGAAGGTTAGTGATAGAAGCCAAGATACGAATCATTCTACAAATCTCTCCACAAACAAAATTCAATGTGAATCCCTGGTTTTATTCTTAGTCAGTACTAAATATTAGATAACAGATTCAGATGTTTCTTTTCATGCATACCCCAATAAAGATAAGTTTAAAAACTACACTCAAAATGATTTAGAAATGATTTATTTGGGAGATAAAACGACATGTATTATCCTAAGAAAGGCAATGATGCGATCAAATGAGCCAATGAAATAGTCTGGAAGCTCAGTGAAGTTAGACATGCTCCAAATATGAAGAGAAATCTTATCTCGGTAAGCCAGCTGACAAAAGTTAAAGTACATGACTGCTTTCACAGGTGATTCGTGAAATGTGAACAAGGGCAATGGTGATGGCTCAAGGAAAGATTGAATGCGCTTTTTACCGGTTAAATGAGATGACAAAATCTACTGATATGACTTAAATCAAAGTTGATGAGGGACTTCGGCACCGCTAGCTTGGAAATATAAATGAGAAAAGTTTGAAGTCACCACTTTCTAAGAACAAACTTAAATGATTAAATTCTGTAGATTTAGATTTCTATGAAAATTGCATATTTGAAAAGCATAGAAAATTTTTTTCTCCAAAAGCAAAAGAAGCTAGAGTTAGTGCATTTTGATGTATGAAATCCTACTTCAGTTCAATCGATCTCATTATTTTGTCACTATCGTTGACAATCACACCCATAATAATATAAGTTCACTTCTTAAAATAAAAATTTGATGTAGTTGAGGCATTTAAGAAGTGGAAGGCCGGGGTAAAAAATGAGGCAGAAGATTAAATGATGAAGACAAATATCGTTATCAAAGGTTCAGATGTTATTGTGCATCAGAGGGGACCAGGCATGAGGTTATTGATCTAAAGGCACCATAATAGAAAGTGTAGCTGAGCGCATGAATAAAAACATCATTAAGCGTTTGCATGCAGGCTTGCCAAAACAATTCTAGGCAGAAGCAATGAACATTGTTGTTTATCTAATCAATTGAGGTCCGTCAGCACATTTGAATGAAGGCTTACCTGAACAAGCCTAAAGTAAAAAAAAAGTAAATTTATCTTATATGAAGGTATTTGATTATTCTACCTATGTTCATGTTGATACAGAGTTCGATAATAAACTTGAATTAAAATCTGTCAAATGCACTTTCATTGTCTATGACCAAATAAATTTAAGCACAAACTCTGGGACTATCATATTAGAAGTTAATCATAAATAGGGATGCCACTTTAGATGAAACAAGATGTACAAGAATAAAAGCAGAACTCAAAATTGCCCGTCAATTACTTCTGAAGAATCAAATTATATTGAGATAAAAGATATTAATGATCATGAAGATGAAGAAAGAAAAAGTGTTTAATCAGATCAAGTACAAAAAATTTCTTAATCGTGTGTTGCTAAAGTCATGCAGTACAGCGGAGTGATAAGACTGGTACATAATTATTCTCCTTATTTATATTATTTATTGCTAACATATAGTGATGAACTAGAGTGCTATAAGGAGATCACTCAAGTTGAAGATTCTAAGGGGTGAGAGTTTCTCAAAGATGACGAGATGCAGTGATTAAGGTCAAATCAAACATGGGATTTGGTGATATCACCGGATGAAAAAGAGCACTACACAATAAGTGGGTTTATATGCTGAAAAAGAAGTCATATGGTAACAGACACTGCATGGCAAGGCACGAGTGAAGAGATTTTAGCAGAAAGAGGAAGTGAAATACAAAGATCTTTTCTCCTTTAATGAAGATAACAACTGTCAGAGTTGTGTTGTGCTTAATAGCAAAAGAAACACAACTGTGAGTTATTTTGACAAAAGTGTAATAAGTAATATCTTCACTAAATAAAAGAGTATGTTGGATTTTCTAGGCTGGAAGATTGTTGCACTTTCAACTATAGAAGTTGAATGCATTGCTATAACTGAGCCTAGTGAGGAGATGGTTTGACTGCACAGCTTTATGACCAAACTGAGCAAGAAGCAGGAGATTGAAAAGCTTTATAGTAGTAGTATAAGTGTTATTCATCTTGCAAAGAATGTCATTTTTCATTTCAGAACAAAGCATATTCAGCTGGGGTATCATTATATTTCTACTCTTATAAAAAAAAGAGCAGTTATTCTTGGAGAAAATAGACCCAGCTAAGAATCCTGCAGATATATTAACTAAGGTGGTGATTATTAAGAAATTAAAACTATGTTTTGCTTCATTTAAAGTTCAGGAAGGTTGAGATCAAAAGTATAAGTCACACTACCATACACAACTAAAAAGATAGTACAGATGGAGTTACAGATCTGGAGAAGTGTCGGGTGCAATCAAGTCTCCAAGTGGATGATTGTTGAGATTTATGGAGCTTAACTAGCTGCAACAACATAAATCCACCGAAGTCCAACGCCTGCCGCAGAGGCACACACGGGTCCGGCTTAGATCCAGAGAGCGCCAAGCAGGTGATCTGTCCTTCAAGTTTTAAGAATGTTTATTATGCACATACAATATGACAACAAAATGCGAAGAATTTCTGCTTTAAGTTCAGAAAAATGGAGAGAAGGTTCTGAATAGTCAAGTTAACAAAATCAATACAGAAAGAAAGCAGGCTCTGGAAAAATATACCTAATGGGTAAGTTGATCTACAAGGACCATGGCACCCATTCTCAGCTTTCGTACAAGACTCATTAATAAAATTTCCAAAGGGAACTGGAGTAATCTCTTTCTCCCCACAATTTTGGTTGGTGGATGTGAGAAATTTTTCGGAGAGAACAGCATTATCACTGCCTCGAGTGAATGCAGAATCTTCCATAACGAGTTCTCCACAGCACTAGTCCAAGCGCATTTCATCTGCAACCAGTAAAGAATTCATTGTACTATGACGTTTTTCTCCACATTCAACAGACTTCAAATTATGTCGAGAACAGTCGGCACTTAGGTTACTTACCGGGCCAAGTAGCAACCTGTGAGACGAGTCATCCTAAGTAAAAAAGGTAACAACTTTTGACGAGATCCAGAGAACAGAGAGCACGTGAAAGCTTCGGATTTAAGGTACCTACCATATGGAAGGAAGAAGATCAAGCTCCACCGGCGACAGCGACTAAAGCGGGAGAATACAAGTCATCTCGTACGTGAAGGCGCGCAAATGGTCCGCGAATTCTATATCGGGCGAATGGAATTCACAGCCTAATTGACAACGAGTGACGAATTCTATGGCCGAACGAGAGAAAATATTTTTACAGGGAGGGAGAGCGCCCACGCCGCGAGTTCTTGGCCGCGTATTTTGAAGCACGTGATTTTCGGAAGCTGAAAACTTTGATTAGAAAAGTGTCGTGATGGACTGCAGTCTACCGTCATGTATATAAATATATATAAATAATAACATTTTCTATTTAATTCAAATTTTTAAAATTTAAGGAAGAAACAAATAGCAAACATTGGGGCAATAAAGAACTAACTAGCAGAGATTTTCTAGATAGCTCTGCCGCTGAGTATTTTGGGTTTCTCGTTTCTTTTTATCTTTTTATTGGTTAAAACTCTAGCACCTTCGGCTTCGATCTTCAACCGGTGTCTTTCTTTGATTTAGGGCCTTTGCACCTCTTTCTTCTCCAGAATTCTTCTTCTCCTCCTTTAATTTCTTCTTTTCTAGATCTATTCTTGGCTTTGCCCCGACTTTTAACCAGAAGGGTCTTCTTTATTCTAACCTCTTTAGTTCTTCTAATTTTTTAGTTTTCGATCTCCCTACCACCTTCAGCTGGTCTTTTGTTGGTCTATTCTTGACGTGCCGACTTTGAGGTCTTTCACCTCCAACATTTCTCTCTGGAAGAGTGCAATGAATGTGTGCTGACACTCGTGCTAACCTTGCTTGAGCTGCCACAAAGACTGCACGCTCTTGATGGGTTTCCGGGCACTAATAAACTGTGTCAAGAACAAGCTCCTGAAATCAGCAAAGTTTTTTATGCTCCCAACTGAAAGTGCATGGAAACACTTAAGGGTGAACAACCATAAAGTAGTAAAAAACATGCTACACTTGATTGTGTTTGAGATCTTCAATAAGCAAATGTCTGACTCAAATTTAGCGATACGGACAATGGGATCTGACGGCCCCCTGTAAGCCTTCAAAGCCGACAATCTTAATATTTCTAGCTTCTCCGCTTCAAAGATATGGAGGAAGAAATGATTCTTTGGTTGGAGCGACGTCTCAGTGCACCCTAACTGTTGCCTCTCCACCTGCGCAAATCCCGCAGTATCTTGATACTGCAGTCTCTGACCCCCTGAGCACCGTTGTTTGACCTCATGTTGTTATGCGTTAGTACCACCTCATATGAATAGTTCTAATCTTGGAGGGGGCTGATTTCCTACTTGTTGACCTCACTTTTAGTTTAGGTTTAGTTTTCCCTCTTTAGTAGCCTAGGGTCTAGCCATAGAGTTTTCCTGATGACTATTCTTAGAAAACTAGAAAAGGAAACAGAACCCACACTCTTAGAAACTCTGAACTCTTCCTTGCTCAACGTATCACTGCAACAGTAGAAAAAAAACAGAATCATTCCCACTGTCGGCGAACGATCAGATCTTCCACAGATCCACCTGGATTCTTAAACCAATGCTCCTAAATAAGCTTTCATGATTGCAACACATCACTGTACCTATCTTGAGCCCTCGAACTAACAAATTTGCTCGAATCAAAAGGGCTCTTTCCTTTACTCTTCATTCTTGGTGACATTCTACAAATTTATAAAATTCAAAAAATAACTTCAAAAATCAAGTCTAAACTACTAAACTAAACTTCCAAAAGCTTAAACTACACTTCCTATGCAATTTTCATAGATTTTTCTTCATTTTTCACTATGACTAGTGAATTTTTGAATTCTTCCAAATGTACTCAAAATACATGGTGAAAATCCAAAATTTTTGCATAGAAGTAAAGCACTTATCTTAAGAAATCTAAATCTAGCAAATTTTTCTTAATTCCACCAAGAAATCTCAACTTAATGGTGTGCCCTAGCTCTCCAAAATCGCGATTTCTAGAGGTTGAAGGTGACGGGAGGATAAAAATGGCGATTTTCAGCTCAAATTTTCACTTTTAACCATTTGCGAACCGGTTTTCGTGAATCGGCGCTTAAACGCGGATAAGTGGCGCTTAGGTGTCTGCCTCTTGGGTTAGCTTGCACTTAAGTGCGATATGTGGTGCTTAGGTGCCAGTGCACGATTTTGAGATTTTTAAATTTAAGTAAAATGCACTATTTCTTTAAGTACACCACCCCTAAATAGTCTTATAACACTTAAATGACTATTTTCATCTCCTACAACTCTCCTTTCTCTCAAAATTCTCTTTATCACTCAATTCAATTTGAGGCTAAAAATAACATAAATATCACACAACCAAACACATATATTAATTCACAAACAATAACAAGTACATATAACACTTAATTCTCACTCTAAATAGTCTCGGATGAGAAAATTTTCTAAATACAAACACCTAACAAACATACACAATTAAACTCATAAAAAGTCATAAACACTAAAAACAAACACTAACATATAAACACAACAACTCCAAACAAACAAACTCAAACATAGAACTTTATTCCACTCTTCATTTGATGGGACAAACTCTGGTCTTTCAGTAGTCTCTCCGAGGGCAATCGGAATATAAAGTTGATAAAACGGATGGTGGTGACGTGCTCTGATACTATCTTCTTCAATCCATTTCTGCTTATGAAATATCTCCTTATATGCTTCCTCTATATAACTAGTATGGCTAAATTACATTTTCAATTGCCATTCAATATGCTCAAGATGTGCATGAATCTCAATTACCATGGTCTCAAGTGAAGCTATGGTAGTCTCAATTTTGTTGATCTTTTCCGATATTCCTTCGATACTAACGGCTAAGAAACCGTTATACATCTGTTGTGCACCTTGACTAATGAATCTCTTCCTCATGGTCTCTTCCTTCTTCTTCAAATACATCTCCCATGAAGACATTTTCTCTAAATCTCGCTTTCTCTTAGACTTTTAGGGCTAAAAATGATATGGGGGGAAATTCCTTCACTAAACCCCTCTATTTATAGGCCTAAATCTTTCAAATAACTTCTAGGCACGTCTAGGAACTGCCTTGACATGTTTTTACAAACTAATTAGCAGTTAAACCTTCTAGAATCTTAATTTAGCACGTGTGTTTTTAACTGTCGCGCTTAAACGCCGAATATTGACACTTAAGTGTCAGTGCACATTTTTGCACCGGTCAACTTAACGTCCAAATTCTCATTTTAACATGTCTAAGTTACTAAATAAAGTCTTAAAATCAATACTAACACATAATAGCTCAAAAATACTACCCCAATTTTTCTTAATCACAGACAAATGATAATCAAAGCAAAATACACTGATAACTATGGGTTGTCTCCCACAAAGCGCTTGGTTTAACGTCATCAGCCCAAAGTAACCAGTGCTTATTCTGATTGACCCAACATCATTCATTCATTAAATTTATGTTGATCCCCTATAAAATAAGGTTTCAGTCTAAGACCATTCACTTTAAACACTTTATCAGTCTTAGAATCTTTAATATCCACAGCTCCGTAAGGATAAACTTTCATCACAACAAATGAGCCCATCCACTTGGACTTAAATTTGCCTGGAAATAATCATAACCTTGCATTATATAGCAAAACTTGTTGCCCCTACTGAAAATTTTTAGTAAGAATCCTTCGATCGTGCCATTTCTTTATCTTTTCTTTATAAATCTTAGCACTTTTGTAAGATTCATTCCTTATCTCTTCAAGCTCATTTAATTGTAATAATCTTTTCTCACCAGCATCTTTCAAATTATAAGTGAACTCTTTAATTGCCCAATATGCTTTATGCTCAAGTTCAACTGGTAATTGACAAGCTTTCCCAAATATTAGCCTATATGGGGACATTCCTATAGGAGTTCTATATGCAGTCCTATAAGCCCACAAAGCATAGTCAAGTTTGACTGCCAATCCATTTTTGTTGAATTCTAAGATTTTTTCCATAATTCTTCTAATTTCCTGATTGGATAATTCAGCCAAACCACTTGTCTGAGGATGATAAGCAGTAGTAATCCTATGATTCATATGATATTTCTTTAACATATGATATTTCTTTAATAACTTAATAACTTCTCTATTATGACATTTCTGAAATGACCTCCCCCACCAGTAATGTTAACTCTCAGCATCCCAAATCTACAAAATATGTTTGTTTTCAAAAATTTTGCAACACTTTGAGCGTCACATTGAGGTAAAGCAACAACTTCAATCTATCTGGATACATAGTCCACTGCTAACAGTATATATAAATTCCCGAAAGGTGGTATAAATGGTCCCATGAAATCTAATCCCCAAACATCAAATATTTCAACTTCTAGCATATAATTGAGGGGCATCTCATTTCTTCTAGAAATATTGCCTACTCTTTGACATCTATCACAAGATTAACATCTTTAAAAATTATAGGGTAATGGCCAACAGATTGTAAAGTTTTGTATGTTGTTTTATCAACACTAAAATGTCCCCCAAAATCAGAATTATGATATTTTTGGATAATTTCATAGGTTTCTTCTAATGGTACACATTCTTCTAATGGTGTTTCTTCTAATGGTACACATTTTCGAATAATCATATCCTTTCCTTGTTTACATAAAAATTCGTCATCCAAAAAATAAGTCTTAGCTTCAGTATAAATTTCCTCTTCTGTGAGTATATCATTCCATAAGGTATAATATCACTAACAAGAGAGTTCATAATACTGCATACCACGGAAAACACCACTCATTAATAGTGAACAATTTTTATCTAAAAAATATTCATTATTTTCTTTTTCAAAATAGAGTGGTTTTTCTAATTCAAGCCTAGACAAATGATCAACAATTTGATTTTCACTCCCCTTTCGATCTACTATTGTAAAATCAAATTCTTGCAAAAGAAGAATCCATCTTATAAGTCTTAGCTTAGCATCCTTCTTTTTCATTAATTACTTAATAGCAGAATGATCTGTATGCACTACACAATGAGTTCTAATTAAATATGATCTAAATTTATCAAAAGCATAAACTATTGCTAATAACTCTTTTTAAGTTGTTGTATAATTAATTTGAGTTTCATGAAGAGTTTTACTAGCATAGTAAATTACTTTAAAAATTTTATCATATCTTTGTCCTAAAGCAACTTCAATAGCATAATCACTGACATCACACATTAATTTAAAAGGTTTTTCCCAATCTGGTGAAATTATAATTGTTGTAGTGACTAATTTTTCTTTTAATAACTCAAAAGCTTTTAGGCATTCTTCATCAAAATTAAAAATTGTATCTTTCTCCAGTAAATGACATAAAGTCTTATCAATTTTTGAAAAGCTCTTAATATATCGCCTGTAGAATCCAACATGTCCTAAAAAACTCTTAATTCCCCTTAAATTCATTGGATATGGTAAATTAGTGATCACTTGAATTTTAGCAAGATCTACTTCTATATCATTCTCTGATATTTTATGTCCTAATACAATTCCTCCTGCTACCATAAATTAGCATTTTTCCCAATTAATGACTAAATTTGTTTCTTCACAGCGCTTAAGAACTTTAGATAAATATTCCAAACATGAGTCAAATGAAGTTCCAAACACTGAAAAATCATCTGTAAAGAATTCAATCCCTTTTTCAATTAAATCACAAAAAATTGTCATCATACATCTTTGAAATGTAGCAGGGGCATTTCATAAACCAAAGGGCATTCTTCTAAAATCAAAAGTATCATAAGGACTGGTAAAAGTTGTTTTCTCTTGATCCCAGGAGTTATTTGAATTTGGTGATAATCGGTATATCCATCCAAAAAATAAAAGTATTTATGCCCAACTAGTCTATCCAGCATTCGATCTAGAAAGGGTAGTGGAAAATGATCTTTCCTAGTGGCAAGATTCAATTTTCTATAATCAATGCATATTCGCCACCCAACAATTTTTTTAGTTGGTATGAACTCATTATGTTCGTTCGCAGTCACAGTTACTCCTCCTTTCTTAGGAACGCAATGAAGGACTAACCCATGCACTATCTGAAATAAGGTAGATAATTTCAGCATCTAACCACTTTAAAATTTCTTTCTTTACAACTTCTTTCATAACAGGATTCAATCTCCTTTGAGGATCAGCCATGGGTTTGTAGTTCTCTTCCATATGAATTCTATGAATACAAATTGAAGGAATGGTTCCTTTAATATCAGCAATTGTCCATCCAATGGCTTTCTTATATCGTTTCAACAATTCTACTAATTTTTACTCTTGAATTTCAGTTAAATCAGAAGATATAATAATAGGCAATGTAGATGACTCTCCTAAAAACACATATTTTAAATGGGCAGGTAATACTTTCAGTTTAAGTTTATACTTGAAGGAATATGATTTTTATTATCGTTTTCCAAAAGGTTTAAAAATTCAAATTTGTCCTGAACATAATCTAAGTTTTCTTCTTTTATTTCATCCTCATTCTCAAAATTCTCTTCTTACCTTAATATTTCTTCAAACATTCCCTTAAATCGCTCATTACTTAGATAATCAGTAACTTCCATTCAAAAACATTCATTATCTTTTTCTATCGCAAGATATTTCATAGCTTTAGCTATATTAAATGTTACTTCTTGATCATTGACTTTGATTATTTATTCTCCTTTTTGCACATCTATCACAGTTCTCCCTGTTTTAAGAATTGGTCTCCTCAAAATAATAAGAATCTATTTATCTTCCTCCATATCTAATACAATAAAGTCTACAGGAAAAATAAATTTATCCACTTTGATTAATAACCTTCTATAACTCTTATAGGATAAGTTATTGATCGATAAGCTAATTAAAGAGTTGCAGTAGTCGGGGAAATCTCTCCTAAATCTAAATGTTTAAGGTAGTAGGTGTTGTTTCTCCTAATCCCAATCTTTTAAATATTGATTCCTTTTTGCACATCTATCTTTCCTCTTCATGTGGCTAGGAAATGTCTCCCCAAAGTGATAGGTATCTATTTATCTTCCTCCATATCTAGCACAATGAAATCAACAAGAAAGATAAATTGATCCACTTTCACTAGGACATCTTCTATAACTCCTTTAGGGTACGTTATTGAACGATTTGCTAACTACAGAGTTACGGTAGTAGGTGTTGTTTCTCCTAATCCCAATCTTTTAAATATTGATAATGACATAAGGTTAATGCTTACACCTAAATCACATAAAGCTTTCCCATAAAATCTATCTCCTATTACACATGGAATTGTAAAGCTACCAGGATTTTAAGCTTTTTAGGAAGATTCTTCTGAATTATAGCACTGCACTCCTCACTAAGTGCAACAGTCTCATTATCTTCAAACTTCATTTTTCTGTTGGGAATGGAATATCCTTCATAAACTTTACACATAAACTTTACA
This sequence comes from Phalaenopsis equestris, assembly GCF_001263595.1. Lineage (NCBI taxonomy): Eukaryota > Viridiplantae > Streptophyta > Magnoliopsida > Asparagales > Orchidaceae > Phalaenopsis > Phalaenopsis equestris. The sequence goes on from NW_018164683.1 coordinate 316,443, forward strand.
TAGCAGGTTTAAGCTCAAATGAATTAGCAAGTACAATAGATTTTTGAATACTACAATGAAGTTCATTGAGAAACATACTCACTCAGAGACAGTTGGTATAATCTCATAAAGGTCTAAAATCTTGATGAATTTCAACATTTAATTGTTTTGGTTTGTCATTTCTATAATTTTTTTAGATTTTTCAAGATTTTTGATATTTTTGGGTTTTGCTGATTTTCTTAACAATTATTTATAATTCAGAATCATAGGGCACCAGTCCTTCAGAACCTTAACTATGCATACACTTAACATAAATAAAAATAAAGTAAAACACAAAAAATAAAATATAATAATTGTTAGAGTTTAAGAGTTTCTAAAAATAGAAATTTGCTTTTAAATTAATTAATTTCTCCCCGACAATGACACCAAAAACTTGATCCCGAAACTGCTTATATGTAATAGTATAACAATGACTTTAATTATAGTTTTCACTTATATTTCCTCATTTTACAACAGTGCCAAAAACTTGATCCTGAAGAAAATAAGAATTTAACTTTTCAATTTATATATATTGGGATACTACATAAGTATACATATCGTTATCAAGTAATATAGGACTTTTTGATTAAAACCTGAATATCGAACCCATAGGGAGAATACGTAATATGCTCTTTTGAACAGTAACTTTCTATTATAAAAATACAATTACTAAAACTAAAAATATTTTCACAGTATTTAAAATTCAAATCTTTCTGATATTTTTGATATATTGACAGAACAATAAAAATTTAAAAAAATAACTTGAGTTTATGTAAAATAAAAGTACTAAATTTGAAAAATATCTTTCTCCTTATTATGAATCAGTAATAGATATAGGAATTTTGTTATGGAAGTATGCAAATTGTGTTGTGCCAAATAACAATAATTATATTCTTTATCCTTACTAGAGATGTTATAAAGAACATTGACTAATTTAAAGTTTGAATAGTTCTGAAGATCAGCTAGGCAGGGAAGATACCAACTCTCACTCTAGAGTTCCCTTGATTCCCTCCACCTGGGGGCTAACATCTTGTATCATAACCTAAAACAATAAATCAAGTTAGGGGCTTTAACCTGTCACTTTAAAGTTCTCTAACTCTACACCCTTCAATGATTATTTTCTTATTTATTTGCACTAAATCATATGAATTACATTCTCATTCATACAACCTCAAGTGATTCTCAATTGTTGACTGAGACAATACCGACCCGGTTCTTACATGTTCTCATAACACATTTTAGCATTTGGATTGGCCAAATCAAGAAGTAAATGAAGTTCATGGATGTAAATCATCACAACTTCTTCCAACATTAAAGATCAATACTCTCCAAAACTTCCATCCAAACATTAATTACTTATCATTATAAGGAGAAAGTAAAGAAAACTACTCAGAATTCATGAAGAAAACAGAACCACACTTTAGTTTAAAAGCAAAAATCATTGTCAAACTAACAAGAAGTCTCGATTAAAACCAAAAGCAGTTTAAAACAAAAAATAAAAACTTATCTCAAATCTTCCACCAAACTCTTGAAGTTCCTTTGAATCTCTTCTCTTTTACAACACTCTTAACTCTCAAAATAAAACTAAAAATAAAAGAAAAAAGTAAATTTTGTGCTGCTTGAATCTCTCCACATATTCTCCATGATCTTCTTCTCAAGGCTCCTGCACCTCTCCCTCTTCAAGCACCGACTTCAAATGTACAAACTTCCTTCTTTTATAAATCTACAAAAGGTGCCTTGGAAACTCTTCAAAATGTGTCCACATTCGATGAATCTTCTAAAGGATGCCTCCTTTCACAGGTCTTTTAATAACATTTTCATTCTTAGTGGTCATAACCACCCTCTTAAGTCGATAAGTGCCTCAAATACCTTTTCAAAATTCGGCCAAATGAAGAAAACCACCAAATAACTGCCTCTAGCGCTTAAGCGCGGGGCCTCTGGTGCTTAGGCACAACCTTCTCTATTTAACCGATGCTTAAGCGTCGGATCTGGCACTTAGGCGCCAAAACACTTTAGCACAATTTTCATCTCTTTGCTCCAAATTTGATCCTTTTTCACTCATTTTAGCATTTTTTACCATTTTACTTGTACTTGAAAGAAAAACACACAAATACCTTCTATTAAAGTCAACATCTCAAAAATAGGTATAAAAATGTGTCTAAAAACATTATATATCTCCGAAAACACCTAAAACTTAATAATTTGAAACCCACTCTCCAATCCCAGCGAAAGTTCCTACTCCTTGATTTCGATCATATATTCACATGCCATATCACCAGCAGAAACAACTAGCATTTAATTTTTACACTCCTTTCTAGGTCTGTTGATTTAGGAGTCTGTGTTGGTTTTGTTGATCTCGTCGGTCAACCCCAATACGTGAGATGTGCCTGACCAACACACCACACCTATTGAGGGTCCATTTGTTAACCTCACTTTTGGTTGAGGGTTAGTTTTCTCTCTTTAGTAGCTTATAGTAGCTTAGGGTCTAGCCGTCTAGCCATAGGATTTTCCTGATGGCTATTCTTAGAAAACTAGAAAAGGAACCCACACCCTTAGAAACTCTAAACTCTTCCTTGCTCAACTTGAAGTTCTACATATTGGTCGTAACCTCTAGCACTTAGTAGGTGGGGTCAGTATGGGGGATCTCAAGGAGAGTCCCCATTAGTTTGCTTGTCCTTAGGGCTGACCTTGGGTGCTGTTTTGGAGCTATTTCACTCACTTACACTCACTATCACCTATATTCACTTGCAACCCTAAACCCAAAGTTGTTGACTTTGATCCCATGATCTTTTGGGAGAGTCATGTAGATGGTCCCCTAGACCCACAAGCCCTAGGCTAGGGTTTATCTAAGACCAACACATAGAGGACCTAAATGGTGATTTCATTATTCCACAGCTCATATATGGTGGTTGGCACCCCAATTCTACCAAAATATCCAACTTAGCCTTTTGCCCACCCAAATTACCTAAACACCCCCAAACCCTAAATTTGGCCAAAGTTCCCAATTTCACCCAAAATACGCAAATTTGTTTAAAAATCATTTCAAACCATTCCAAAATACCCAAATTGCCCAAAACCACCCAAAATTGCCAAAATTTACTAAAATTACAAAATTACCCTTGGTGGCCCAAGCTTTACCAAAACATCCAAAATCACTTCAAATGTCTCCAAAACATATTTTGACCCTTCAATTGAACCTAATTTGTCCTATTTGACCATTTTGACCAAAACCCCCCATAATTATCTTTAAAGGCCCAATTTTCCCAAATCACCTCAAATGCCCATCAATTTGGCCCCAATCCTCTCCAATTTCAATTCTAAACTCAAATTTATCTTTCATATGATCAATCCAAATCAAATCCAAGCCTAATTGATCCCTGGTTTGAGCTCAATTTTGATCCAAATTAAACCCCCAATTTTGATCGTATGACTTAATCTTACCTAACTGAACCATATGATCCACTCAATTGCCCCAATTTGAATAAAAAATTGTTCTTAACAATTCTACACATCAAATTGGACCTTCAATTGACCTTGGTCAAGCCTCAATTTCACTCAACTTTAACTGAAGTCCAAAATCCCCAAATTTGCCCCAAATTGGCTGTCTCCAAATTGCACCAAATTGAATGTCCAAAACTCAAAATTGACACCCAATTGATGTTGAGAACTCTTCATGATATTCCCCTAGACCATTTTCAACTATCAATTTGAACTTAGCCCAACCTAAGCCCAACCTAAACCCAAGTCTAACCCAACACCCCCAAATTGACCAAATGCCCAAAATCCTCCAAATTGAACCTCTAGACCAATTCAAAATTACTCCAAACCTCTTCTAACAATCATCTACACATTATTTATTAATTAATTGACCTTAATATCATGGTTAACATAACTCAAACCCAACTTCTAGCCATTTTGACCCAAATTGAACCCCTTCACCAAAATTAACTTAGCCATGCAAAAGTCACAAAATTAACTTCTAACCATCTAAAAGTCACCAAATTAATGTCACTATAACCATAATTTGGACCCTAGTGAACAGAATAAACCCACCTAAACCACCTAGGTGAGCTATGAACCAATGGTCCCTTAATTTAAGGGATCTTAACTATATTTGGGCCTTATTTGAAAATACTTTGTCATCATCACTTGCCATTGGGAGTAAATCCACTTGCCATTCTTGCCATTGGGAGTAAATCATAATTAACTCTCCCCTGAACTCCCTGAGCAAAGAAATGACTGAACCCTGGCCAGCCACCTCCTCAATTGCTGGATAGAGCCACCTAAAAGAACCCCCATTGGCCAAAACTCAAAATAAAACTCACCTGAGCTGGCCAAGTCTGATTGGTCACTAGAGCTCTCCATCCCTCCACTTAAGCATCAATTTTCACCCACCAATTGACCTTGGTGGCTAGCCCAAGCCTTTTTAATCAACCCCCTCCATGGCTAAAACAGAGCTAACCAAAATCCTTGGGAAAACTCTGCCAAAATCTCACCAAAGACTCTCTAAGTATTTCTAAGCTTAAGGCAACCATCTTCCCCCTCTGGTTCCCTCTATGAGAGTTCAATTTTGAGCTCAAAATTAGGTTGAAACCAGGACATTATTCCCCACACCTCCACAATCCACCAAACTCTAATTAACTGTGAACACACAATCTCCATAGTGAGAGAAGTTGATCCCCCACAAAAGCCCTCTCTCAAACAGCCTCTAAACTAGCTCTAGACCAAAACCTGAAATCGAGTTTGATCGAAATCTTATCTAAACAATTCACCAGAACCTAGGACTTCATCTGGAGGCTTGTTGGACCCAGTTAAAACTACCACAATCATCTGATTGAGGCCTCTCCTCTCAAACAAATATATATTGAACCTCAACCTTAAATAGAGCTTAAATTGATTCTCCATACTTATTTACTGTATTTGATATCGTATAAGCCATATAGATCTCGTCTTGAGAAGATGAAGGTCTATAAACAAATCCCATGTGATTTGGTTGAGTCTGGGTAAAGATCTCAAGGTTTTAGTGTGATCAGCTTACGGGTTAGGTCACTTGGGGACGATAACGGGGAGTCGTCTGATTGCACGTTTATTTAATCAGCGGAGGAGATCGAGCCAGGCAGACTCTTGGTACGTGAACCGTGGGTCGCGTGGCATGTCTAGGTGGAAAGTGCAACAAATGGGAGCACACCGTGTGTGAGTTTGGAGTCGTCGTAGGTTGAGTTAGCGCCACGTAGGATAAGTAGAAAAATATGGATTTTCTGAATTTATTTTAATACCTGAACTTCAAAAATCTATATCTTTCTCTAGAAAAATCATAAAAATAAAAAAAATATCCTCTTGCTCACTGAACAGAGGAGAATAATGTGGATTAGAAATAAAAATTATTTTCTTATTCTCTGATTTTTAATGAATTAAATACCCTCTGGAGTATTTTAATTCATTATGATCAAACATTGCTAACTATGACTTAAAATTTTGAGGGTTTATTCCTCATGACAGAGACTATGCCTTCTGATTTTTCCAAGGTCAGAGGGCATCTCTATCCTCCTCACCCTATTTTTCAATCTAAGGTGACCATTTCGGATATTTTAATTATATAAATTAAAATATCATTTGAAAATTATGGGAATAATTTTTGTAGGTTTCCTATGGTCAGAGAAGTTTAAAAAAATATCATAATGTCTTGAATTATCTTGTAAATTTCTATACTTAATTAAATGTAAATATCTTGTGTTAATTTATGTAACTTATATACTTATCACAAATTGACAAAATCAATCCCACATTGTTCATAAAAATCATGTTTATCCACTGTAAAATTTTGAAAATTATTTGAATAGGTTTGAGTATTAAAGTTGATTTTCTAAGAAACCTTGTATTTTTGTACAAAAATAATTATATTAAATTAAATACACTTGGAAAAATTATGAAAAATTGTTTTTTTAGTTCCTTGTGATCAGAGGCACTTGGGAAAAATAAAAAATATTTTCTAAAAAATACTTAATTTTTTAGCCTTATTTTGAATTTAAAAATAATTAAAAATCCCAAAAATATCAAAATATTTCAACATGCACCTAATTGTTTTCTGATCACTTGAAACTCTTTAGAATATTTTTACAAATTTTTTTAAGTTAAAAGTGAATCTTAAAAGCTTAAAAATGAATTTTCCTTATTTTCTCATTAAAATAATTATAATAATGAAATTAAGAATCATTAAAATACAAAATTTGATTCTCTGAGTTTTTTGAACTCCGAGAAGTCTAATAAAAATATAAAAAAAATAATTTTGATAATTAAGACATTATTTTCTTTAGTGAATTTAATAAAAAAATCAATAAATATTTTGTTAAAAATAAAATATTAAAAAAAATTAATTTAAAAAATCATGAAATTTTGCTTAAGTGTTTCTCTGATCCAAGGAAACCTCTAATAATTTTTTCATAAATGAAAACTTTATTTTAGAAAGTTAAATAAATCAATTTATGAAAATCCTATTTTCTAAATTTAAATAAATAATTAAATTAAATTAAATTTTGATAAGCCCACATATTCTCCTTTAATATTGTAATGTCCCGATGGATATGACACTTTAAACGCTCAAAGTCATTGTGTTATGTTTAATGAGTTATGATGTAAAGTACCCCAAGGGCAAAATAGTTCTCTTAGATTTTGGTGTCTTAATCAAAATTTTGGATTAACTAAGGGAAAATAGGTAATTTTGATCTTAATAAACATGTTTGGATGATTGAAATATAATGAGATTAGATGGTAGAAACTCACTCACCACCTTTGTACAACATCAACAAGATCATAATTGTCCTAATCTTCATGACTTGGAAGTCAATTAAGATCAAATGATTCTTAAGTGGTGGGCTTAAGATAGAAAGGATGATAATTTACTTTTCTTAAGCCCAAAGTTGAGGATGATGTGATCATTCCATAAAAATACATATTACTTAAATCAAAATTTTGATAATCACCATTTCACCTATTATGATTATTAAAGGCTTAGTAGTAACCTAGACTCGATGTCTAAACTCAATTGATAGTATTTAGAAGATAACATGATTGGTGATTAACATCTTTAAACACTACAAGCCTGACCTTAATTGCTGGCACCACAATCTTAAATGACTTAAACTTGCCTTAGGGGCACTCACTCACATAACTCTTAAACAATTGATTAACTGGGTATTCTATCCTTGGGATAATTAAATTGTTAAGTTTCACTGAGCAACGGGGTAGTCACACTTCAACCTTGGATGATTAATGGAACAATATGATAAGTCCAAAATGAACTCAGAATATTTTAAGAGATCTTCAGGAAGTCCGGGGTCATGCCTTGAGCATTTTGAAATCCATTTGACATTCTGAAGGGAAAATTGAACTTTCCATATTTTTGTTCAAAAATCATCTACTAGGATCTTCTGAGATTTAATAAAATCATAACTTGGGGTTTGGTAGCTAAACCCTCATTTGCTCTTTCAATTTAAATTCCTTGCAAAATTATATACATGTCTTGCAAGCACTGACCTTTCAGGTGGTGGAACGAGAGGAATCTACAGGTACACTTTTAAATTAATGCATTTACTTTTCTATACTTCTTGTCTCGAGCTTGCATGTTAAACAATGATGACACCCTGCATAAAAATCAAAACTGTCAAAACTGCTAGGATAGCCATAGCCACAAAACTAAAACTAAAACAAAAACCAATCAAGATAAAATTCACCACCACAACATCCAAAATATAAGACAACTCAAAATTTAATCACAAACATCACAAAATAAAAATCGTAACTAAATTTAGATGTCTCTATCAGATGATAGAAAATCACTCGGAGGAGGGTAACCTATGGTTGCCAACGAGACTTCTCATGGTCTAAATGAAAATATGGAACTCATTGAGTTGAGTTTAGTAAATTCATTTGGACTAAATGAATTCTAAAGAAAAAAGTTGTACCAGAACGAAGGAATCATATGATCCTAATCAATGTCACTCTAATCAACTTTAATATGCCCCACAATATTTAAAGAACCATAACCGTAGGAACATTTGATTTAACATCATAACCTGACACATTATAAAACTTGAACTCATCACGACGAGGAGTTTGGAGCTAGCATTTTGGGCAGCACGACCATCTTCATCAGCAAGAGGATCTACAACAACATATCTTTCCTTAGAATTAAGTAACAAGCCATAGGATTTTGAGTTGGTTTGCTTATGAAACATAAATCCTCAACTCACTTTTAGGCATTTGTATAGCTCTGTTGTACAATATAAGCCCTAATTTGTTTTAGGATTCTGAGGTGTTTTAGGATTCTGATTTGTTTTAGGATTCTGAGGTTGTCGTTTGTCACGACCTAAATCCTCACATCTTCTAGGATATTTGTGTGACTGTATCGTATAAATGTAAGCCCTAATTAATAAAATTTACATAATGCAACACTTAAATAATTTCTCTCCAAAATTGAAGCCAAATAATAGGATAGATAGGGAAGTAACCGAGGTTCTCCTCCGAATCTATGACATCCCCTTGTTCTTCCTCCTTTGGATTTTATAATAAATGTTCTGAATTTGAGCCATTCCCCTTTCACACCTCTTTGTCCAATCACGTTAAAAAGTCTCATCCTTTTGACCTCTTTGAAGATAATATTCCCTAATTTTTATCGAGAGTTTTCTTGAGTGACTTTGGTCATTTAAGATGTAAATAACTATAGGGGCTTGCCCTTATATAAAGCTTTTCCGAACTCAGCTTAATGTAAACCCTATTTAATTTTCCATATTAAATAGGGGAACTTGTCGGCTTATAAATAAAATAGTTTTCGTAGACCAAATGGATGTCATATATTTTTTAGTTTATTTACTCTCAAGTCTTTCTTTTGTCTTTTGGGATAGATACATGGCTTGAGGTGTAGTGCTCTTTTATTTAAACTACGAAAGATATTGGATCAATTTGATTTCATATTTTTCTAAACTTAAATATATATGTAAATCAAATGTCTTTCCGAAGCAGGTGATGGGATTCCGATTCCAGTGGCCGACCAGCTTCCAACGGGCAACTCTTCAACCAAAATAGTGTCAACACTACTATGGTTGTGAAGGCCCTCAGGAGTTTGACAATCTGGCCCAACATCTACTCCATGATCTGAGTTCTCGTCTCATGTATTCCTCACTGCATACATCCCTCGATGTCATCTTGTGGGGATCTACGTTAGCTACTACTCTTTGGTCACCTTCTTCTCTCAATGATCGATGTGCTCCACTTCTTGTCAACGACATGACTCCACACTCACTGCATTTTTTAGGATGATGAATCTCAAACTCTCCGGAAGACACGCCTAAGGAATAAAGCGCTGAAGAAAGAGAGAGAGAGAGAGAGAGAGAGAGAGAGAGAACAGGGAGAGCAATAACACAACATTAATCAGTAATTTGGGTAACCTTTATACATGAAATGTAACCCTTATTTATAAAAATAGAGTTATATTATGCACCCCTAGCGTACATGGGTGCGGTTAGGATCTTTTAGCCTATACATAAATATGGCTTAGAGGGCCCACAAATATGGTCAGACAGTCATAAGGTCAGGCGGTCATTAGGTTTGACGATCCTTCGGTGAAATGTTCATTATGTTGGGCGGCCATTAGGTTGGGCGGCTACTTGCTGAGGACCGATATATGCTTCTCTTGAGCTGGATGGGCAGTTTCATCCATCTGAATTAGGGGCATTGGATTTTACTGCATGGATCTGGTTAAGTGGATTCTTTAGGGGATGATTTACTCTACATTTTTCTAGGAGAGTCGTCCTCCCGATGCGTAGGAGCTGGTCGACTGAGCGTGCAATCCTGGGTCGTGCTTGGTTGGTCCAAGAGAGCCACATCACCTCTTCCATCAGCTGTAAGATATATTTGAGATTCATGCTGACACATTTTTTATATACAATGAGATTTCTTTTACAGATCAAGAAGTTGATGAGAGATCAAAGAAGTGGAACTAAGCTATAGTTGGTTATAGTTTAGGGAAGAGTCCTTTTTATGGTAACTTGCAACAAGCCATGAGTAAAACATGGAAACTAAAAGGTGTTGGATATCTCTTACCTCTTACTAAGGGTTTCATTCTATTTTAATTTTAATTTTTTAGGGGTTTTTTTATTACCGTATATTGTTAATTAAATTGGGACCATCATAGATCTCAAAAGATTCCTATGTAAATAATCTATTATGACATACGAAGGTTAGCATACTATCTCGAAAGATAGAGACAATACCTTAGAATATATTCATTCATTTGAATAAGAGAAATATTTGGGGTCTACGGAACCTAGATTCTTCCCTTACCTTATAGGTTTATGATAAGGTTTGTTTTGATACTGTGGTCTCGTCCCTACAAGGGCAAGCCCTTGTAGTTAATTACATCATTAGAATCATAAGCTCAAAATAAAACCTCTCAATTAATCTGATAAGTTGATTTGCAAAAGATTAGAATTTCATAATTGGAGAGTCTAAATTAGAAAAATTAAGCTTCAACGGATGAAACATACAATTTGGTGACAAAATGACATGGGAAAAGCCCGAGTTACAGAGATTTGACTACCCAGTGAAGGGAATCTATACCCAAAGTGATGTCTGAATAGCCTTGGAAAAGGAGTGATAATGAGTTTGAACTGAATTTGAATTGAACTTTAACTTGATTTGAATGATGATTCAAAAAATACTTGATTTTACTGATGAAGGAGATTTAAACCCCTAACCTAAGGATAGAGTTAGGTAGGGAAGGATTTTTAGATGCAAAATGAAATCCTATACTCTATAAAAAATTTAATAGGTGCACTAACCTAGAATTTAAGAATAATGTCCCCAATCAAGATGCCCATGACTTTTTGTCATCTTGAAAGCATTCATATTTATTGACTATGACCAGCCTCATAATCAGTAATCCTCCTTGAATGTCGTAGCATGGAGGATTCATAGTTTCAAATTAGTTTGAAATACCTTCATTGGTAACCATGGGTTACTTCATTATGAGGTATTCCCTCTAGTCTCAAGGGGTGGGTTTGTTAATTTGCATGTTCTAGTGCTTAGAACTAATTAGGTACCTAAAATAACCAAAGCTTCTATACTGAGACTAACCTGGTGTAAGTGTGTTGCACTTGGTTTGGTGTCTAAATTAGCTAGCGAAATGTCAGATCTAACTAGGTTCAACTTATATTTTCTATCTTGGCGTGTTTTAGATATTTATTTGAAGTTTAATATTCACATTAATGTCTTGTTTGATTTTTAGATTGTCAGACACATTTGAAAAATCAAGATTTTTTATGTTTTGAATTTTATTTCATTTTTTATTTTTGATGTTTGTAGAGAAAACTGGTAGTTGTCCTCCGTGTTTTTGTTTTATGTATTATTTTTTGTTGTTTTGTTTTTTAACATAACATATAAGTTTTTTGCACAGAAAATAACACATGATTTCTCGAACATGAAATAACTCAAGAGTTTTTTAACATGAAATAACACATGTTTTTGAATATGAAATAACACATGAGTTTTTAAACATGAAATAACAAATGATTTTTTGAAATAACATATGAAATATGGAATGACATGTGAGTTAACACAAATAAAATAACACTTACCCTTGAATTAAACTTGGACTAGGTTCGAGCTAAGGTGAGCTAAGTTTTCAACTTAGGTTAGCTCGACATTGAACTGAGGTGGGGCATAAGTTAGCTGGTTTGAGCCTAGGTTGAATGTAAGATAGCTCAGATTAAGCTAGTTTTGATTTGATTTGACCCGACTTAAGGTGGTTTAACTCTGTTTGAGTTAGGTTTTGTCTGGGTTTAACCTGAATTAGGCTGGGTTGATCCGGGTTTGGTTAAATTTGGTTTAGGTTTGACCCTGGTTAAGCTAAGTTGGCTGGGGTTGAGTTAAATTTGGTTTAGGTTTGACTGGGTTAAGTTGGGTTGAACATTGTTAGGTTAGATCTGGTTTAGGTTTGACCCGAGTTAAGTTGGGTTGACCCAGGTTGAGTTATATTTGGTTTAGGTTAGTCTTGGGTTGTGTCAGTTCTAGGGTTTAGGTTAGTGATCCCAATCTTTATGACAATACTATAAAGTATGTGATTACATTCTCAATTTTCCTTACTTTACAACGACACCAAAAACTTGATTCTGAAGCAAATAAGAGTTCGAGTTCAATTATTATAGAGTTCAATTATTATATTTAAATATTGGGATACTACACAAGTATACGTATCATTATCAAGTGATATAGAACATTTTGTTAAGCCCCGAATATCAAACCTACAGGGAGAATTACAGTCTCTTAAGTCAGAAGAAATTAGATAACAAATTCTACTTTGTAATATATTCTTACTCAAATTATAGATGCTATAATAGGAATGAAAGTTTGAAACTTTTTGGTAATTTTTTATAATTGAAAATAAACTAAACCACTAACTAAATTTAACTAGATATTTGTAAGATGAAGGCAATATCAATAAAATATATTTTTCCTTATCATGAGTTTGTAACAAGAATAATAATTCTGTTGTGAAAGTATTCAAACTTTGTCAAATAGGAGCAATATTATTCTTTACCCTTATTAAAGATGTTATAAAGAATATTGGCTAATTTAAAGTTTGAATAGTTGACCAAATGAAAATATGTTGAGATTTTCATACCCATTTTATACTGTTTTTGATGATATTGCACTTTAAAGAAAGATATTTTTGATGTTTTGTTGCAGGAATGATGAAATAGGATTATTGGAGCAAAAAGATCATTGGAGCAAAATGATGCAAAAATGAGCGAATTTAGAGCGAAAATGACCAAAATGTGAAGAATTGAACTAGGGCGCCGACGGCTCCATTGACCCCGCCGACGACGAGATTTTCCCGAGACTCCAGAATTAATTCATTAAGAAGGTCCGCCGACGGCGCCCTTGAGGCCGCCGCCGGCGGCTAGGCAACTCTTGGGAAAACTCATCCACATCTTTAAAGAGAAGACTTTGACCGAAAATAGAGGAGGGGAAGGCTCCAAATTGAAGTGTAAAAAAGTGTAGAGAGTTTAAATTATGAGGAATTCTTCGAGAGATTGTAAGAGTGGAGGGAAAGTGAGAAATTTCTTCCTCCTTGCCGCTTCGAAGAGGAATTTTGTGTGTTGTAAAAAAAAGAAGAGATTCAGAGGAACTTCGAGGAGTTTTCTTGGGGAGAAATTAGAGACAAGTTCATTTATTGTTATAGTTTGTATGACTTTGATTTTATATATGAATTTCAAGTTTTGCTGTGTTTTCCCCATTGAAATCTGAATAGTTTTCTCTGTCTTTCTCCTTATCTTGAGATTTCTGAAATGGTGATTTCAATTGGTTGAGCCACAAAAATGTTAAAGAAATTGTGATGATCTTTTCACTTTGATCTTAATTTACTTTCAACCTGGCCAATTGATTTGTTAAAATATGTTGACTTTTCCAACTAAAGTGAAGATTACATCCAAGATTCAGGGAGGTCAAAGCCCTTGGAAGTTGGGTGCAAATAAATAAGAAAATAAAATTATCGGGTGTATAATTGGAAATTTTAGAGCGACAGACTAAAATCCCCAATTCGGTCCTATCGTTTGGGTGCTAAAGTGTAGGTGTTAGCCCTCAGGCGAGGGGAACGTGGGAGCTCTGAAGTGAGAGCCGGTATCCTCCCAGCCTAGCCTCAGATTCAGTAAACAAGTGTAGGATTAGTCAATGTTCATTATGTCTGGACCAAAGGGTAAAGAATAGGTATGCTCCTATTTGGCACAATATAATTTGAACTAATTCACTTTATCCATTCACTATAATTTCTTTATAAGGAGAATGATGTTTTCTTATATATTGAATATCACATTAAAAACGTCATTAGTATATTTAGTTATTTAATAGTTATTAAATTGCATATTTATTTCAATTGCCTATTAGTGACAGATAAGCAAATTGAATTTCATTGTTGTGATTAAAGTATTGCTTTTTTAAAGCCTTAGTTCGTAGTTCAAATATTACTCCCTGTGGGATCGATATCTAGGACTCCATTAGAGCCCTATATTACTTGAGCAATACATATACTTGCGTTGATAAGTGTGACTTTACAATTATTGAATATTTTATACATACACCTTTATCAAATTTATAATTGTTCCTAAGTTTTGGTACAGTTGCTGAGGAATAAAATCTTTTAGCAGCTATATTAATTACTTATATTTTTAAGCATATATAAAGTAGCGGTCAAGTTTTTGGCGCCGTTGCCAGGGAGTAAACAAAAATTACAATTAGAGTAACGGACAAATTATGATTATTAGAAAATGTTTACTTGAATTGTAACTTATTTTCATAATTAGTTAATTATATTACTGTGTACTGATTTCAAATTGTATGCGTAAATTTGGACCTAAAAATCTTATACCTTACGATTCGGAATTAGAACGCACTGTTAGAAAAATTAGAAGACTGAGAAGAGAATTTAGAAATTCTGATTGATACAAAAACAACATGAACAATCAAGGAATAGAAAATGAACACCAACCTAGACAGCTACGAGATTTTGCAAATCCTCTAGCAGATGAAATTCACTTATATTGACTACAACAGATGAAATTCACTAATCTATCCAAAACCCTGATGTAATTGCTAATTTATTTGAGCTTAAACCTGCTATTATCCAAATGATACAAAACAATCAATTCGGAGGTACACCAAATGAAGATCCTAATTTACACCTCGCTAGTTTTTTAGAACTGTGTGGTACTTTTAAATATGACAGAGTCTCAAATGATGTTGTTAGACTTAGACTTTTTTCTTTTCCACTTAGGGATAAGGCTAAGATGTGATTAAATTTGTTAGCACCAGGATCTATTAGAACTTGGGGAGAACTTTCACAGAAATTTCTATCCAAATATTTCCCTCCATCCAAAACTTCTAAACTTAGAAATGACATAACATCGTTCGAAGCTTGGGAGAGATTTAAAGATCTTCTTAGGAAATGCCATCATCATTCGTTACCAGATTGGTTGATAATTCAAATTTTTTATAATGGATTAGTGGGACCACTTAGACCGATTATAGATGCTGCGGCTGGTGGTTCGTTAATGTCAAAACCTTTTGATGAGGCTTATTCATTAATAGAAGAGATGGCTACCAACAATTTTCAATGGCCTGCTGAAAGGGTAGATCCTAAAAGAGTAGCTAGTATCTATGATTCTGATGCAATATCTATGTTAGCTTTGCAGATTGCTGAAATATCAAAGAAATTAGATCATTATCAAATGCTGCAATATCAAAGAAATTTGATCATTATGGGATGAATTATTCTCCAACACCTCCTAGTATGGAAGAGAATGCATCTGGGCAATTTGTGGACGTTCAACCTTAATATGAGACCTTAAACGCTATTAATAGACCCAACAACCCTTATTCGAACTATTAGAACCCAGGTTGGAAGAATCATCCAAATTTTAATTGGAATAACAATTCTTCTACAAATCAACAATGGGCAAACAACTCGGTGAACCCTTTAGGAAATTCATCCAACCAAGGAAATGTTAACTATAGACCTTCTTATCCTCCAGAATTTAACAATAACTCTCAAATTAAGGAAGACAAGTTATCTATGGAAGAGCTGATATTAAACATGGGTCAAGAATTGCAGAATCAAGGAAATCAATTATAAATTCAAGGAAATCAATTACAAAATCAAGAAACTGCTATTAAGAATATTGAAAACCAATTAGGGCATATCGCTAATGCGCTTAGTAACCGAACATTAGGAACTTTTCCTAGTACTGTGGAACCAAATCCTAAAGATCAAAGAAAAGAACAAATCAAGGCAATACAATTATGATGCGAAAAAGAATTGGAAACAAGGGTGCAAAAAGAAATAGAAACTGAAAAGGAGAAAGTGGAAACCAAAAAAGAAAAGGATCATGAATACCCAGATTTAGAGTATCCATTTACACCAATGAAAATTACTGTGGATAAACCTCCACCACCGTTTTCTAAAAGATTGAAGCAACACAAACATAATAAAAAATTTTCCAAATTTTTAGAAATTCTTAAGAAGTTAACGGTAAATATTCCCTTCGTAGAAGCTTTAGAGTAAATGCCCAATTATGTGAATTTTATGAAAGATATTCTGAACAAGAAAATGAAGTTCAAGGTAACGAAACTGTTGCACTTAGCGAAGAGTGTAGTGCAATTATTCAAAAAAAACTTTTTAAAAAATTAAAAGATCCTGGCAGTATAACTATATCGTATGCTATCGGTGAAAAATTTTATGGAAGAGCCTTATGTGATTTGGGAGCCA
>NW_018164683.1:335524-341100 GCF_001263595.1 Phalaenopsis equestris
CCTATTGGAATGACTCCTTACAGACTGATTTTTTGAATGACTTGTCACTTACGATTAGAATTGGAGCAAAAAATATATTGGGCGCTTAAAGAATTCAATTATAATTTGAAAGATGCTAGTAAGAAGAGATTGTTACAATTAAATGAATTGGAAGAATTAAGAAATGAGTTTTATGATAACGACAGAATTTATAAGAAAAAACTAAAGTTATGGAATGATTGGAAGATTAACCAAAAGAACTTTGAACCAGGACAAGAAGTTTTGCTTTACAACACTAGGCTGAAGTTATTCATTAGGAAATTGAAGTCTCGTTGGTTAGGACCCTTTACTGTGACTCAAGTTTATACTTACAGAGCTATTGAGATTGAAGATCAGAAAACTAGAAATAGATTTAAAGTAAATGGACACAGATTAAAATCGTAGTTTGAGGGTAAAAGTCTAAATTTTAAAGAGGTTTTAATGATCAGTCAACCTTAATGACACCTGAATAGGTCGGGCTGACGACGTTAAACCAAGCGCTTTATGGGAGGCAACCCATAGTTATCTTTACTTTTATTGCGATCATAGTAGTTTTTACTTGAATCTATTGTTATTTTGAGGTAGTATTAAGTTATACTACTCTTATTTACCCTTGATTCATCATAACAATTGGATCCAAAGAGAAAAAATCGGATCGCAATCAGACCAGAGCGAAATTGTGCAATTTTTGATGCCGCCAACGATGTGTTTTTCTTGAGAGTCCAGGCAAAATAAATACAGAAGCTCGCCGATGGCGCCATCGATGTCACTAACGGCGAGACCAGCGAGATGGCAGTTTCTAGAGTTTGAATGGTAGTTTTTTACTATTTTTGGGAGGGAGTTACCCTTTTAAACTCCCAAATTTGATTCCTAAGTCATATTTCCCCCAAAAACAAAGTGAAACTCCATCAAATTTATTCCTATGGTGTCCAATTCCTTTGATAATCCCAAAATGCAAGTTTTCAATCGGTGAAAGTTTTTTAGTGCGGAAGCGCAGCGAACCTTCAACAAGTTACTGACAAAAAAAAGATTGATCAAGGAACGAGGTTTCATAAATCGTGGATTGAATAATCTCTCTACAATAATTGAAGAGATGATAGTGTGGAGAAGATGGGAAGTGTTGTGCTATAGTGTTATACTATCACCGCTGTGGTTGTTCCTGTGGTAAAGAAATTTTATGCAAATTTGTATGGAATCAACCAGGGAGTTGTTTATGTGTGAGGTAGATGGATCACTTTCACAAATGCACCGATCAATGAATTATACATGATCGAGAACATTCCTGTCTGCCACTATTCCAACTTTGTCCTGGCGTGAAACCAAATGAATGAAATTTACCAATATTTAACAGACGAAATTGAACTGACGACTGGGAAATGAGAGAAAACGGGTATGTTAATTTTTCTGCGACACTCCTAAATCCCGTTTTGAAACACTGGCACTTTTTCATTTCTACAAAACTGTTACCAACAATGAAGATCGGTAAAGTTTCTAAAGAAAGTGCTATTTTGAATTACTGCATCCAAAGGGGATTATTGATCGATATTAGATCAATAATTGTGAAGTCGGTATTGGGCTGATCGTTCATGGATCAACTTATGGGCATGAACACCCTTCCACAATTTTCTCACTTTGCAGTCAGTTCCAAGTGCCCTACAAAAATTGAGAAAAGGTTCTTCTACCTCGGAAGCCTTTGGACCCTGGCGGCGATGAGGAGGATGAAATAGATAGAAGAGGATTCCACTGAAGAATTTCCATACCGACCCTTCTACAACCTCTTCGTTCATGTGCAATCAATGGGCGATCTCAAAGGAGAATCTAGTATTGAATCTGATGAATAGTAGATTTATATTACTTCCTGTCTGTGTATCTATGTAATTTGATTTGAACTTTGTATTTGCTTTGGTTTAGAATTATGCTTTTAGATCTCTGTATAGTTGAGACTAAGCATAGGATGTTTTGTTTTCAGCATTTTGAGTGTTGTGGCTTGGATTGCGACGCTAAATTAATGTGTTGAGGTTGAGAAAATACCAAACTTAGGTGTGTTATGTAACGTATATTGTACCCCTTGGAATTTATATATAAATGTTATGTTTTGTGTTGTGAAAGTTTATTTTTGATAAGTACATCATTTAATCACTTAAAATTATGTCTATAATGATTGAATGGATGTCGTTGAGGCTTGAAATTGATCAAAAACACAAAAATTCATGAATTGAACCAAAATCAATAGAGCTCGCCAACGGCATCCTCGACGCCGCCGACGGTGGATTTTTCCCGAGGGTTATGTTTAAACATTCAATAGAGCGCGCCGACGGCGCCATCGACCCCGCCGACGGAGAGCTTGCAAAAAACACCTTTAACCGCGAGTTTGATCAGTCAACCACCACTATTCATCATCCCCTTCCTCCTAAAAACGCAATTTTCGACCTAGGGCTTAAGAGATCTTGGATTGGGAGTCGATTTCAAGGCTTTTTGACACCGGATTTGATCATCTCTAGGTAAGAGCTTCACTCCAAGTTAAAAATATTTAGTTTTCACCATGGATTTCTTCCACATTGAGGAGATCCAAAAAAATTTGAGAATGTGAAGAAAATATTGGGAAGAAATTCATGGAACTTAGTGTTAAATTCTTAGAATTACTTTTGGAAGCCATTATTTGAATATTTGAAGAATATTTTGGAATTTTTCTATAATTTGATTAGATTGAAATGGCTCCACGTCAAAAGAGATGAATTGAGTTCAACGACTCTCTCTTCGTCAATGATATGGCTCAATCAAAATTTAATTCAGTATTTAAAGGAAAGAAGTGTATATAAGATCAAGTTTTTGAGAGTCGAGGAGGAGAAATTGAACGAGTTATTGTCGAGCGGGGGTGAGAAAACATTTGTTACACCACCAATAAAGCTGATGCAAATGTTGTGAAAGAATTCTATGCCAATGTAATCTATTCTAAAGATGGAATTGTTCAAGTGCAGGGATTTCCTATTGAAGTTAATGCCGCCCGCATCAACACCTTTTACGAAGTCCCAGACTCTTATAACTGTCATTATGAATCTTTTAGTACGATGGAAGGCCCCCTGAATGATGTGATCAACTTTCTCACTGATGGGAAAGGAACGTGGAAGATTAAACAACGAGAACGGGTAAATTTTTCTGCTTTCATGTTGAATGCCACCTCTAAGGCGTGACACTATTTTATTTCCTTCACTCTATTACTGACTTATCACCATAGTGAGGTAACTAGAGATAGAGCTATTCTGAATTTATGTATTTAGAATAATATAACTATAAATGTGGGGAGAATTATTTTTAAGAATATATTGATGTTACTTTCCCGGAGTGCCCCCCATATACTCAGTATCAGCCCGATCCACCTGCTGATCCAGGAGACGAAGACATAGTTTGAGATTTTGATATTTGATAAAATTGATGTACTTGTTCTTGTACTTTTATTTCAGTGATCTTTTGTAATAGAAATGGATGTTTATGTGTATTTGAACTTTCATTTTTATTATTATGTTGTACTTGGATGATTTTTAATTTTTGTTATAAAGTTAGTGTTATAGTTAAATTTACATGTGTAGTATAATAAATGTTGAGTAGTATTTTAGAATGTAATGTGATTTTTATTTCACATTTTAATTTTAATTGTTGTATTTAGTATTGTAATTGTGTTAGGAAATGTTATGCTTGTTTAATGTTTTAGTTTTATATTTATTTCAAAATTTCATTACACAACGATTTCTCTAATGATTTATATGTGTAGAAAGCTCCTAATATTACAGACCAGGTAAAGTAGAAATTTTGAGAAGGCCTGCAAAAATTTCAGAATGATGAAAATACCTAAAATACTGGGGTATGATTTATATTTAGAGTTTTTCTTTCCACCTATATTATTTCATATTTAAACATTTATGTTTGGGGGAGGAAAGAAAAAGATTAGCTATTAGATGTCCTCTATTTAATTATTTTAAAAAATTATTTATATGATTTTATGTAGTGAATTTAATTCAGGTAACTATATTTTTGTAGCTATTTAAATATTATGGTAGATTTAAAGAAATATTTATAAGGTATGGAAATATTTTGAGTTTCAAATTTAGGAAAGGAAAAGTGAAATTCAAAATCATTAAAGGGTATCCAGATATAGTAATCCTCACTTGAAAAAGGAAAAAGAAAGGATTGAAAACAATCCCTGAAATGAAAAGGAAAAAATATATAGGATTGAAAGCAATCCAAATGAAAAAGAGAAAAGAAAGAAAAAAATTATGGAAGTGAGGAGAAGCTTGAGGATATGTCTAATAAAGAATTGGCTTCACTGGACCTACCTAAAGGGAAAACTTAAATACATTCCTGAACTTATATTTATGGAATAGGTCTTTTATTAGTACAGTTCTCATGAAGTTCCTATCTGTTTGATATTCTAAGTGACTTAATATTGCAACATATAGTCATCTTGAAATAAATAGAAGACTAGAACTCTTAAACTTGATGACTAGATAATCTTGTGGCTATAGAGTTAATTCAATTACTTGAATCTTTTCTAAAAATGTCACTATGATATTTATCTAAATCAAACTTATAGTATTTTTGAATTAGAACTTTACTACAATAGATCATAACTTTTATATAGTACAAAAATTACTTGAGGACAAGTAATAGTTAAGTTTGGGGGATTTTGACTAGAGGAAAATATGTTGAGATTTGCATACCTAATTTATATTATTTTTTATGATATTTCACTTTAAAAAAAGTTATTTTTGATGTTTTGTTGCAGGAATGATGAAATAGGGTCATTCGAGCAAAAATATGCAAAAAGGAGCGAAATTGAAGCGAAAAGGGCCAAAATGTAAAGAATTGAACTAGGGCGCTGATGGCGAGATTTTCTCGAGACTCTAGAATTAATTCATTAAGAAGGTCCGTCGATGGCGCGCTCGAGTGATGAGGACAAATTTTGAAGGGATGCTTAGGGAACTCTTAGGAAAGCTCATCCACAACTGTAAAAGAAGATTTTGGCCTAAAATTAGAGAGGTCCTGGATGTTAGAAAGGTCCTGAAGATGGGGAGGCTCAAAATTGAAGTGTGAAAAAGTGTAGAGAGTCTAAATTGTGAGGACATCTTTGAGAGATTGTAAGAGTTGAGGGAAAGTGAGAGATTTCTTCCTCCTTGCCGCTCCGAAGAGGATTTCTGTGTGCTGTAAAGAAAGGAATAGATTCAGAGGAACTTCAAGTAGTTTTCTTGGGGAGAAATTAGAGATAAGTTTATTTATTTTTGTATTTTGTATGACTTTCATTTTATATATGAATTCCAAGTTTTGTTGTATTTTTCTCATGAGATCTGAGTAGTTTTCTCTGTCTTTTTCCTTGTCTTGAGATTTGTGAAATGGTGATTTGAAGTGGTGGAGCCATGAAAATGTTTTAAAAATTATGATGATATTTTCACTTTGATCTTAATTTTTTTTCAATCTAGCCAATTGATTTGTTAAAAAATGTTGAGTTTTACAACTAAAGTGAAGATTACATCCAAGATTCAGGGAGGTCAAAGCCCTTGGAAGTT
>NW_018164683.1:341222-354539 GCF_001263595.1 Phalaenopsis equestris
AGGGGACGCCGTTATCTCCCCAGCCTAGCCGCAGATTCAGTAAACAAGCGTAGGATTAGTCAATGCTTTTTTATGCCTGGAACAAAGAGTAAAGAATAGGTATGCTCCTATTTGGCACAATATAATTTGAACTAATTCACTTTATTCATTCACTATAATTTCTTAGTCGGTATCATCCCATCCATTTGACAAGGAGAATGATGCTTTCTTATATATTGAATATCACATTAAAAACATCATTAGTACATTTAGTTATTTAATAGTTATTAAATTGCATATTTATTTCAATTGCCTATTAGTGACAGATAAGCAGATTGAATTCTATTGTTGTGATTAAAGTATTGTTTTTCTAAAGTCTTAGTTTGTAGTTCTAATATTACTCCTTGTGGGATCGATATCTAGGACTCCATTAGAGCCCTATATTACTTGAGCGATACGTATACTTGCGCGTATACTTGCGTTGATAAGTATGACTTTACAATTATTGAATATTTTATACATACACCTTTATCAAATCTATAATTGTTATTAAGTTTTGGTACAGTTGCTGAGGAATTAAATCTTTTAGCAGCTGTATTAATTACTTATATTTTTAAGCATGTATAAAGTCGCGGTCAATAGTCTTTAAGACGAGCTAGGTAGGGAATATACTAGTTCTCATTCTAGAGTTCCCTCTTCTCCCTCCACCTGGGGGCTAACATCTCGTATCAATACCAAAAACTATAAGCAAAATTGGGGGATTTAGTTTGTTACTCTAATGTTCTCTAACTCTACACCCTTCAGAGTTTATTTTTCTATTTATTTGCACTCAATCATATGAATTACATTCTCATCCATACAATCTCATGTGATTTTCACCATTAGTTGACTGAGATAATACAATTTCGGATCCTACATGTTCCCACAACAGATTTTAACATCTTAATTGGTCAATCAAGAATTAAATGAAGTACAAGGTTTAAAACATCACAACTTATTCCAATATTAAAGATTGATACTTCACACAACTTCCATCCAACAATTAAGTACTTATCATTTTAAGAAAAAAGATAAAGAAAATTACTCATAATTAATGGAGAAAACACAACCACACTTAAGTTTAAAAGTAGAAATCATGTAAACAAATAAAAAGTCTAAAGTCTAAATTAAAAAAAGTCTAAATTAAAATCAAATGTAGTCGCAAAGATAAAAACATATCTCAAATTCCTCTCCACCAAACTCTTAAAGTTCCTTTTAATCTTTTCTCTTTCTTTCTCTTACAATACTCTCCACTAACACTCTACAACTCATCCCTTCCTTCTCTCTAAAATTATCCTAATTAATCTATGAGAGATAGGCATCGACGGCTAATTGAGTCTCCTTGAGGAGGGGAGACTGCAATCCAATCCAACTCCTCTTTTATAATTTTCCAAAGGTGTTTTGGCGTCTCTTCAAAATGTGTCCACATTTAATGAATCTTCTAAGGGTTGCCTCCTTTCAAATCCATTTGAATGTATTTTTGTGTCAATTAACCATAACCCACATTTTCACCAATAGTTGCTTTAAAAACCCCTTCAAAAATCCGTCTAAATTCATTGAATCATCAAGTAACTACCTCTGATGCTTAAGCGCGAGCTATGTGGCGCTCAGACACAGCTTTCTCTATTATCCTTACGCTTAAGCGCCAGTCCTGGGCGCTTAGGAGCCGCAGTTCTTTCGCACACCTTCTTCATTTTTGCTCCAAATTTGATCTTTTTTCACTCCTTTCATCATTTTTCATCCATTTAGTTGTACCTAAAAGAAAAACACACAAACACGTTCCATTAAAGTGCAATATCCTGAAAAATAGGTATAAAAATGTGTACATAAATGCTATATATTTTAGGTGTATCAAAATTCTCCAAACTTAAAATGTTACTTGTCCTCAAGTGACACTCCAATCTTTCAAAACCAAAATATGTAGATTATGTAAATGAGCTCCTTTAGGATATTCTAAATTTTTTATCTAGAAATATAGTTGTCCAATTTAGAAAAAACTTTAGTAAATGAAACCAACTTAGAGTTTAGAAACCTTTAATGTAAATAAGTCTAAAAATATGAGTTCTTATCTAGTTCAGAAATACTTATAAATTCTTTAAATATAGAGTTTAGGCTTTCTATCTTCTCCACTTAAAAATTTTTATTAAGAGTAATTATACTTACTATATTATATCCTTAAGCTTAAGAGTTTTTCAAGTCTTATACTTTAAAAAGTTCGGATGTGGAACAAATTTTTAATTAGACACTAATCCTCAAGCTTCTCCTCCTTATTTCAACTTTCTTTTTCTCTTTTTTTTTTTTTTTTTTTTTTTTAATTTTTCAGGTGGGGATTACTTTGGATTACTATATCTGGATAGACATTTAATCATTTTAAATTTCACTCCTCCTTTCCTAAACAAAGTTTTGATATATATCCTTTACTTAAAAATATAATAATAGTTTTAAAAATTATTTCTAATAAAAGAAATTTAAGTATTGAAAATAAAATTCTAACCCTTTTATATTTTTCAAAAAATACAATTTCTCTTACTAAAGATAGTTACATAATATTATCATTTCCACACTAAAAATTTTTAACCTTTATTTTAAACTTTAACTTTTTCTTCATTACTATAGGTTTCAACTAAATTTTCTTACTCATTTCTATATTGAAAATTTTTTTTTCCGTAATATAACTTCATATACATAATCATTTCTTTCCAATTAAAATCAAATTTATTTGTAGTAAAATTTGAGAACAAATAAAATTCAAGTTTTAAAACTTATTTTTCATCCCCCCAAACTTAAATTTTTAATAAGATAAAAAATTTTAGCATCATATTTATGTAGAGGCACTAATGAAAACTAAAAATAACATGCTTACAAGAATTTTCATACACTAAATATCCAAGTACAAAAATGAAAAATAGGAGAAAAAATTAATTGATCAAATTTTAACTCATCTTAACATATATGAGATTTGTTAGACTTCTATAAAGTGGAGGATAACATAAAAGCAAACAAACACACTAACAGAAATTCACAACAGTAATATAAAGAAAATACAAGGTAGTAAATTGAAAATTAAATATGAAGTTCTTAAGTGAAAGTTAGTAATATTCTAAACCTTCCTAATATTCAAGATCAATTTCAACACAAACTAACAAAATACACTAGACAACATAATTAACACAATGACTACCACAAAAACAAAATACAACTACTCACAACAACATAAATACATCACAACAGTATTTAAGAAAACATAACAAAACACAAACAATAGTAGCATTCTAATCAAGTACAACACAAAACAAAGTATCAATTCAATACAACTATACCATATAAAGTTTACAATTAAAAATTAAACTACTCAAATAAATCCTCCTCTTCCTCATCATCATCATCATCACTGTCGGAAAAAGTAGTAGGCTCATATGAAGGGTATTGTAGATATGAAGGAAAAACTACACTTTGGTTGCCTCTGATAAGGCCTTCCAAAGATGTGTGAAAGTTTTTCTTCATAGTCACAGTGTCTCTTCATATAACCATCTATATGACCTACATAGTTCTCAAATTTAGTACCTTATCTGAAGTATAATTGATGTTATCTAACATCCTTTGCATTAATTGAGCCTGTTAATTAGAACTAGTAGACTGATTGTGACGTAGATGCACGTAAAGTAGAAGCATGAGATGTAGAAGCACCTAAACTTCTAGAAAATCCTCCTGTACAACCAAATATCGAATGTTGTAAAAAAGATTTCACATTAATGCTCGTGATAGGCTTTAGAAGCTACAGAATCTTCTCCTAACTATCAAATCTAACACCACCTTGCTCACATAAAGAAAAGAATAAGGATGTGAATCCCAAACCTACAATTGTGGCAGCTGTAGTAGAACTGATGATCATCTGATAGATCAAAGATCCAATATCAATCAACTTAAACTATTAAATGCAATTGTTCAAAGTGGCTCTGTCTCTCGTAACTTCACTGAGGTGATTGGTAGGGAGTAGGCGAGCTCAAATAAAAAAGTCACACGCTTTTGATGTGGCATCAAGCTTTGACATAGGGAAATTTATTCTCCTTTCATTTGTTATTTTCCATAGTCCTTTTCCTGCAGTCAATGAAGATATGATCTCATCTAATTCATCTTCACTTGGATTATAATTCGAATAAAAACACAATACACTAAGGGGCAGCTAGTAAAACAAATTTGTTACCTCAAGGGAAAAAGATACCGATTTTCCTTTAACCATAACTTGATCTTCCTCAGCTTCAGGGAGATTAGGATAGAACTCCCAAACCACAAAAATTACAGCCACAGCAGAAAAACAACAAAATCATTCCCACTGTAGGTGAACTATTAAATCTTTCACTGCTCCACCCGGATTTTCGATACATGGCTCAGAAATCAATTTTCTTGATTACAGTGCTTCAGCATATCTATCCTGAGCTTTCAAACTAACAAACTTACTAGAATCAAAGTGGGACTTCCCCTTGCTCCTCTTCATTCTTGCGGCCATTTCTAAAAATCACATAAAATTCACAATAAATCCTAAATTCAAGCCTAAATCACTTAACTCAACTTCTAAAAGCTTAAACTATATATTCCATGTATTTTCCATAGATTTTTCTCCAGTTTTCATCATGAATAGTGGTTTTTGGATAAATCCCCAATGTGCTCAAAATAAATTGTGAAAATAAAAAAATTACATAGAAGTGAAGCTCTTACCTTGAGAAGATGAAATCTTACAAATTTGGTTTGATTCCATAACGAAATCTTCACTCTAGAAGGAGCCCTAGGTCACAAAATTGTGAAATCCAGAGGAAGAAGATGACGGTCAGGGTAAAAATGGTATTTTTTTGACTCAAATTTTCACTTTTAACCATTCGCGAACATTTTTAAGTGAATTGGCGCGTAAGCGCAACTGGTTCAGTACTTAAGTGCCTACCTCTCGAGTAGTCCAGTGCTTAAGCGCGGGGTTTTGACGCTTAGGCGCCAGTGCACAAATTTTGATATTTTTGATTTTAAGTGAAATGCACATCTAGCCTAAGTCAACCAACTCTAAATGTTCTTATACATTTTAATAACTATTTTCTTCCCCTTCAACTCTCCTCTTTCTCAAAATTCACTGATTTTCACAAATTCGATTCAACACTAATTAACACATAATTTTACACACAAACAAATACTTATATTAATTCACAAACAAATACAAACACTTGTGATACATAATTTCTCAATCCAAAAAGTGTTGGATGAGACAATTCCTAAACACATACTTCAAATACTAAACAAACTCGACAATAAAAACACTTAAAAAAACTTAACAGTAATATCAAGGCACCTAAAACAAACAAACACTAACATCAAACAAATAAATAGACTCTAGAACTTAATTCCATTCTCCTTCCAATGGAACGTATTCCATCCTTTCAATTGTTTCTCTTGAGGAATTTGGAATATAAATCTGATAGAACCGACGATGATGAAGAACTCTAGTTGAGTCTTCTACAATCCATTTGTTTTTCAAGTACATAGCCTTGTCCACTTCTTCTATAAAACTTGTATGGCTAATTTGCATCTTAAGTTGCCATCCAATATGCTCCAAATGTGCGTTAGTCTCATTCACCTTTGCTTCAATTGAATCCACGTCAACCTCAATCTTTGCAATCTTCTCAGTTATTTCTTCTATAATAACAGCTAGAAAATTGTTGTATAACTCTTGTGCACTTTGACTAAGGAACTTTTTCTTCATGGCTTCTTCTTTCTTCTTCATATCAATCTCCCAAGAAAACATTTTTCCAAGATGTCTCACTCTTACTTAGTCTTTAGGGTGAAAATTGAAGTGGGGTGAAAATTCTCTTCATTCCCTAATTTTTATAGTCTTTGGACCAAGCCTAGACCCACTACACAAGTTCACAAACCACTAACCTACGTTTAAACCAACTAAACTATGTTTAATCCTTTTAGAAACATAATTTAGCACGTTTTGTTAACTGCCGCGCTTAAGCGCTGATGCTTAATTTAGCACAGGTCTGCTTAACGTCCAAATACTCATTCTAACATGTCTATGTCATCAATTAATGTCTTATAATCATTAATAAATCATTATATCTTTAAAACACTACCACATTTTTCTTAATCAAACACAACAACATAACATTCAAAATAAAAATACACTGATAACTATGAGTTGTCTCCCACAAAAGTTGTCTCCCACAAGTTGTCTCCCACAAAGCGCTTAGTTTAACGTCATCAGTCCGACGTAACCACCGCTTATTCTGGGATCATTTAATTTAAGTTGATCCCTTAAATAATATGGTTTTAGTTGGTGACGATTTACTTTGAATATTTTCTCAGTTTTAGGATTTTTGATATCCACAGATTGATAGGGATAAATGTTTATCACAACAAATGGGCACATCCACCTGGACTTAAGTTTTCCTAGAAATAATCTTAATCTTGCAATATATAACAAAACTTGTCACCCTGACTCAAAATTTTTAGTAAGAAGCCTCTGATCATGCCATATCTTCATCTTTTATTTATAAATCTTAGCACTCTCATAAGATTCATTAATTATCTCTTCAAACTCATTTAATTACAATAGTCTTTTCTCACCAGCATTCTTTAAATTATAATTAAATTCCTTAATATCCAAATATGCTTTATACTCAATTTTCACTGGTAAATGTCAAACTTTCCCAAATATTAGGCTATATGGGGACATTCTTATAGGTGTTCTATATGAAGTCCTATAAGCCTACAAAACATAATCAAGTTTGACTGACCAATCCATTTTTGTTGGATTCGTAGATTTTTCCAATATTCTTTCAATTTTACGATTGGATAATTCAGCCAACCCACTTGTTTGAGGATGATAAGCAGTAGACATTCGACTGTTGATATGTATTTTTTTTAAGAATTTCTCAATTATTGAATTTCTAAAATGACTTCCCCTGTCAGTTATGATTGCTCTCAGCATCCTAAATATACAAAATGTATTCATTCTTTAAAACTTTGCAACACTTTGACCATCACATCGAGGTAAAGCAACAATTTCTATCCATTTGGATATAGAGTCTATTACTATCAATATATATAAATTTCTGGAAGATGGTATAAATGGTCCCCATGAAATCTAATCTCCAAACATCAAATATCTCAACTTCCAATACATAATTGAGGGACATTTCATTTCTCTAAGAAATATTGCCTACTCGTTGATATTAATCACAAGTTTTGATATAAGCGTTAACATCCCTAAAGATTATAGGCCAATAAAATCCAAATTGCAAAATTTTGTATGTTGTTTTATCAAAGCCAAAATGTCCCCCAAAATCAAAATTATGACATTTTTGGATAATTTCATAAGCTTCTTCTAAAGGCACACATCTTCAAATAATAAGATCCTTTCCTTGTTATATCTTGTTTATGTAAAAATGTATGTAAAAATGGGTCATCCCAAAAATAAATCTTAGCTTCAGAAAAAAATTTCCTTTTCTGTTGGTATGTCAAACCATAGGGTATAATATCATTAACAATAAAGTTTACAATGTCAACATACCATGGAACATGCCACTCATTAATACTGAACAATTCTTCATGTGAAATATGTTTATAGAGAGATTTTTTTAATTCAAGCATATGCAGATGATCAACAATATGATTCTCAGCTCCCTTCCTATATACTATTTTAAAGTCAAATTCTTGCATAAGAAGAATCCATCATTTCAGTCTTGACTTTGCATCCTTCTTTTTCATTAAATATTTAATAACAGAATGATTTATATGCACAATACATTTTGTTCCAATTAAATATCATATGAATTTATCAAAAGCATATACTATTGGTAATAACTCTTTCTCAGTTGTGGTATAATTAATTTGAGCTTCATTAAGAGTTCTACTGGCATAATAAATTACTTTGAAAATATTATCATGCTTTTATCCTAAAACAACTCTAATAACATAATCACTTGCATCACACATTAATTCAAAAGGTTTATCCCAATTTGGTCAAATAATATTTGGTGTAGTGACAAATTTTTTTTTTAACTCAAAAGCTTTTAGGCACTCCTTATCAAAATTAAAAATTACATATTTTTCAAGCAAATGACATAGAGGCTAGCAATTTTTTAAAAGTCTTTAATATATAGCTTGTAGAATCCAACATGTTCTAAAAACTCTAAGTTTCTCTCGCATTTGTTGGGTGAGGTAAATTAGCGATCACTTAAATTTTTGCAGGGTCTACTTCCATGTCATTTTTTAATATAAGATGTCCTAAAACAATTCCTCCTCCTACCATAAATTGACACTTTTCCTAATTAAGGACTAAATTTATTTCTTCATAGTGCTTAAGAACTTTTGATAAATGTTCTAAACATGATTCAAATGAAGTTTCAAACACTAAAAAATCATCCATAAAAACTTTAATTCTTTTTTTAATTAAATCACAGAAAATAGCCATCATACATCTTTAAAACGTAGTAGGGGTATTACATAAACCAAATGATATTCTTCTAAAATTAAATGTACCATAAAAACTAGTAAAATTTATTTTCTCTTGATCCTCAAGAACTATTTATATTTGGCGATAACCAGTATATCCATCCAGAAAACCAAAGTATTTATGCTCAGCTAGTGTATCCAACATTTGATCTATAAAGGGAAGTAGAAAATGGTCTTTCCCAGTGATGAGATTTAATTTTCTACAATCAATATATATTCACCACCCTGTGACTTATCTTGTTGGTATTAACTCGTTATGTTCATTCATAGTCACACTCACTCCTCTTTTCTTAGGAACACAGTGAGTTGGACTAGCCCATGCACTACATAAAATTGGGTAGATGATTCCAACATCTAAACACTTTAAAACTTCTTTCTTAATAACTTCTTTCATAACAAGATTCAATCTTCTTTGAGGATCAGTACTGGGTTTGAAGTTATCTTTCATATAAATTTTATGCATACAAATTGAAGGACTGATGCCTTTAATATCATTAATTTGTCCATCCAACGGCTTTCTTATAATTCTTCAAAGCATTTATTAGACTCACTTCTTCTTCTATATTTAAATTTGAGGAAATTATAACTAGTAATGTTGAGGAATCACCAAAAAAATCATATTTTAAATGTTCAAGATATAACTTCAATTCAAGTTTATGAGGTTTTTCAATTGATGGACAAAAAGATTTATCTTTTTTTGTCGGGCCCAAAACTTCAAAACTTTCTCGAACATAATTTGAATTTTCTTTATAAAAATCTTCAAATTGCTCTAACTCCTCTTTTTTCTTGTGTTATAACTCTTTCACTTCATATTTCTCTTCATAAGTTATTTTGAAATAACATTCACTCCGATATCTTATTTTATCCATTCTGTAACATTCATCATCTTTAACTTTTGCAGGATACTTCATTGATTTTGAAATATTAAAAGTAATTATTTGATCACTGACATGCATAATTAATTCTCCTTTCTGCACATTTATCATTACTTTTCATGTAGCTAGGAAATGTCTCCCCAAAATAATAGGTATCTACTTATCTTCATCCATATCTAGCACAATGAAATCAACAAGAAAGATAAATCAATCCACTTTCACTAAAACATCTTCTAAAACTCCCTTAGGATATGTTATTGAATGATCCACTTACTGTTAAGGTACAATGCAAAGTTACAGTAGTAGGGGATATGATGCGGGCAGATTTAGTGTGAGAATTTTACAAATATTTTTCAATATTACAAAATTACACACAACAGATATATAATAAATATGTAATATAATCCCAACAAAAAATACTTTTTTATGAAAATAATCTATCTTTTAAAACTCTTTTTAAACTTCCAAATCTCTTTTAAAATCAACGCAAGTATATGTATCACTCAAGTAATAAAGGTCTCTAATGGAGTCATAGATATCGATCCCACAGAGAAGTTAGAAAATCCTAAAGTAAATTATGAAAATTATTTTATAACAAAAACAAAAACAAAACTAAAAGTAAAGTGCAAAGTTTGAAAATTAACTACTCAAGCGAATGTTAATTAAAATGTAGATGTAAGACTACATAAGTTAAACTAAACTTTCAAAAGTAAAATTATGAAAATTAAAGAAAATTTTTGTTGTGACGGAAAGTTCAAATTTAAGGCATCCTTCCCCTTTACAATGATTATATGGATTGCGAAGAAATTGAAATCATTTGAAAATATTTATAAATTTTTTTTTTGCCAAATACGAGCAATCCTTTTCTTTACCCTCTTCCAAGTGTTATGAAGAACATTGATTAATCCAGAGTTTGGTCCCTAATTCTGTGGTTAGGCTGGGAGGATACCGGCTGCCACTCCAAAGCTCCCACTACTCCCTCCCCTAAGGGCTAACAATCTCGCATTAGTTTCCAATCAACTTGACCAAATTGGAGATTTTAATCTGTCACTAAAATCTCCAATTCTACATCCAACAAAGTATATTTTCCTATTTATTTGCACCAAATCCCATGGATGACATACTCTCCCAAGAAATCAATTATGATTCTCGCTATATTGTAAAAATCATATCTCTTCTAAGAACATATGTCTCTCAACAGGTTTAAACATTTCAATTGGCTAGATTGAAAAGTAAGTGAAGATCGGTGTTCAAATCATCACAAATTATTATCATTTAAAACAGTGGAGAACAAAATCTATTCTTCACAAAACCATATCTCAAAGTAGGGAGAAGGTGTTTTAGGAATCCACGTGGAGATGTAGAGGATTTGATCGTTTGCCGACAGTGAGAACGATTCTGTTGTTTCTCTACTCTGGTGGTTATTTCTGTTGTTAGGGAGTTCTATGCAAACCTCCCTGAGGCTTTAGACAATAGAGTCATGGTTCAAGGAAAGTTGATACCTTTTTCATCGGAGGTAATCAACTTGTTTTATCATCTCCCACCTAATAAGTTATGTTTTTATTCAAATTATAGTCTGACTAAGGCGGAGTTAGACGAGATTATTTCTTACTTGACTATTGAGAGGGGACTTTGGAAGATCACTAATGAGAGAAGAGTCAATTTCCTAACTTCAAATTTATATGCACCTTCAAAGGCCTAGCACTATTTTATTTCTGCTCGAATGCTACCAAAAAATCATCTCAGTGAAGTGACCAGAGAGAGAGCGATGTTAAATTATTGTATCCAGGAAGGAAAGCTCATCAACATAGGAGCTTTGAATTGTCAGACTATCATCAGTTCTGTCACTGTCATTACTACTACAGGTCTGAGATTTTCTTCCTTGATCTTTTCCTTGTGTGAGCAGGCTGGAGTTAAATATGATAGCTGGGAAGAAGTGGTGTTACCTCTAAAGCCCATCACTAAGGTTAATGTGAAGACTTATTCTGAGCATTCAATTTTTTGGCTAGAGAGGAGGATTTTCTAGGAGTTATGGAATGAAGACGTCTGTCACTTCTACCTCTGTTACTTGTTCATCTATACCATCTACCTCACGTGCTTCTATATCTAGAGGTGAGTCTACTAAGACCTAAGATCAATTATTGCAGAGGATGATGAATAATATTAATTTCACCGCTGATAGAGTATAAAATTTAGAGCATTTTACAGAGCATACTGATAGGTATAACAGGAGAAAAAGTGATTATGAAGAGAAATTTCACTCATCTTTGGAGAGCCTCATTAGGGGTAACCAAGGAGTGCAATGTCCTCCATATCCTAGATACCCTGATTATGAGCCTGCAAAAGTTTGGGATAGCGGTAATTTAGAGAATGAAGAGTAGAACTGAGAGATTTATTTTATGATTGTAATATGATATGAACTATGTGGTCTGGGCTTGCTACATTTGCATCTGTGTGTTGATTTGAACTATGTGATGTGGTTTGTTCTTTTATGTTTAAGTGAGAATTGTGATGTGATGCATTTTCATGTTTTGGACTTGAGACATGTATGTATGTTTACTTGTTTAGATATTGTGGTGTGTGAGAATTTTGAATTTTATTGTTATTGTGATGTTTGTGTTAGTTAGTAGTTTATTTTAAAAATTCTAGGGTAGTAACTATTGTGAGTTTTGTGATATAGTTAGTTTAGAACTTAACTTAATTCTATGTCTTTTGTAAAGTTGAAAATCTTGCTAGCGTAAATCTTAAATTTGAAACTTAGGAAATTGCTATCCTGTAGTTTTCTTTTATCATGCTTGTGAGTTTGTTTTTATGTTGAGATTGTGAAGTCAAGTTAGTGTGTTAGTTTGATTTTATGTTTATACCCACTGTTTAGAAGTCTATTGAATCTCTACATGTTAAATTGAAATGAAAACATTAGAAAATTTGATCAAAATTAATTTTACTCTTGTTTTTAGTTTTATACTTGTATCATTATGGTATAAAAATTCTTGTAAGCATGTTATTTCAATTTGTATTACTGCTTATATGTATCTGCTATATTTGATGCTAAACTATTTAATCTGATAAAAATTTAAGTTTGGGCGGGGTGAAAAATATTTTCAAAACTTTAATTTTATTTGTTCTTAAATGAACTACAAGTGAATTTGATTTGAAAAGAAAAATTGATCGTTTATATGAAATTATATTAGGGAAGTAAAATTTGATTTTAGAAATGAGTAAGAGAATTTAGTTGAAATTTTGAGTAATGAAGAAAAACTTTAAGTTAAAAGTTTTTAGTGTAGAAAATGATTAATATAAGTAGCTATCTTTAGTAAGAAACATTGTATTTTTTAAAATTTTAGAAATTTAGACTTTTATTTTTAATACTTAAATTTCTTTTATTAAAAAAAAATTTCAAAGCTATAATTATATTTATAAGTAAAAGTTTTGTATCAAGACTATGTTTTAGGAAAGTAAAAGTAGAATTCAAAATTATTAAAGGCATATCCAGATATAATAATCCTTGCCTAAAAAGAAAAGAAAAGAAAAAGAGAAAAAGAAAAAAAAAAAGAAGAGAAAAAGAAAAAAAAAAGAAAAGAAAAAGAAAAAGAAGAAAATATAAGGGAGGAGAAGCTTGAGAATTAGTGTCTAATCAAAAATTAGTTCTACATTTGATCTTTTTAAAGTATAAGACTTGAGAAAATCTTAAGCTTATAGATATAATATAGTAAGTAAAATTATTCTTAATAAAAACTTTTAAGTGGAAATAATAAAAGAACTAAATTCTAAATTTGAAAGACTTGCAATATTTCTGAATTAGATAGGAACTTATATTTTCATCTTTCTTAACATTAGAAATTTCTAAACTTTAAATTGGTCTCATTTACTGAATATTTTTTCTAAATTGGACAACTAAATTTCTAAATCTAAATTTTAATAACTC
>NW_018164683.1:354569-355352 GCF_001263595.1 Phalaenopsis equestris
TTTTTCTTTCAGGTATAAGTAAAAAGGTGAAAAATGCTTAAAAGAGTGAAAAAAGATCAAATTTAGAGCAAATAGGTGAAAAATGTGCAAAAGTGTTTTGGCGCCTAAGCGCCGGGTAAACAGAGAAGGCCGTGCCAAAGCGCTAGAAACCCCATGCTTAAGCGCCAGTGGTAGTTACTGGATGAGTAAATTCGCTTTTTGTAAATTTTGAAGAGGTTTTTGAGGCACCTATTGGCTTAATAGGTGGTTACAACCACCGTGGACGAAAATTATTGCGAAAGGATACATCTCTTGGGGAAATACATTGAATCAAGACACATTTTGAAGAGATACCAAGACACCTTTTAGAGAATTATAAAAGAAAGAAGATTGGGACTTTGAAAGAGGTCCTGAAAGTACTAGAAAATTTTTGAAAGTTCAAAAATTGAGGAGTTAGTTGGAGAGATTTTCAGGCACCACATATTTATCCTTTTTTTATTTTTAGTTTTATATTGAGAGTTGTAAAAAAGAAAAGATTCAAAGGAACTTCAAGAGTTTGGTGGAGGACTTGAGATAAGTTTTAATCTTTTGTTTTAGACTACTTTTGGTTTTAACTGAGACTTATTGTTGGTTTGACAATGATTTCTACTTTTAAACTAAAGTGTGGTTTAGTTTCTCCATAAATTCTGAGTAGTTTTCTTTATCTTTCTTCTTAAAATGAGAAGTAATTAAGTGTTGGATGGAAGTTGTGGAGAGTATTGATCTTTAATGTTGGAAGAAGTTGTGATGATTTAAATCCATGTA
>NW_018164683.1:355781-385959 GCF_001263595.1 Phalaenopsis equestris
ATCTCTAGTAAGAGTAAAGAATATTATTGCTCCTATTTGGCACAACATAATATGCATACATCCACAACAGAATTCCTATACTTATTACTGATTCATGATAAAGAGAAAGATATTTTCATATTTAGTGTTATTCCAAGTTATCTTTTTAAGTTTGTACTGTTTTTGTCAAAATATTAAAATTGCCAAAAATATTAAACTTTATTTACTGCGAAAACGTCTTTAGTTTAAATAATTATCTTTTTAAAAATAGAAAGTTTTCCAAAAAGTGCATATTGCATATCTTCCCTGTGGGTTCGATATTCAGGTCTTAATCAAAAAGTCATATATTACTTGATAACGATACACATACTTGTGTAGTATCCCAATATAAATTAGAAGTTAAATTCTTTTTTTTTATTTAGGATCAAGTTTTTATTTTTATTGCGAAATAAGGAAATATAAGTGAAAAATATAATCAAAATTATTGTTATACTGTTGCATATAAGCAGTTATCGGAGATCAGTCACACTTCATGTTGACATGACTATGCTGAGGAGCTTCTGAGCTTGGTCACACCTAGACCATGCGTGACCACGCCAAAGAACTTTGGGGCATGGTCACATGAGGCCAAATGGAGCAAGCTGTTTTTAGCCATCATTATTATGTCAGGCCAAGGGGTGATGTCTGCACAAGTTTTATGTAACTAAAAATGAGGTCAACAAATGGACCCCCAATATGTGGAGTGTATTATCCAAAGTACATCAAACATATTGGCGTTGACTGTAGCAATCAACAAAGTTTGAAGGACATATGATTTGATGGGATATGTTAGAGATCTAAAGTTTAAGTTTTATGTATTAAGATCAGCTGGGGATTTCAAGTTTTCCTGGACACAATAGTGTGGAAAATTGATGTGGATTTACATCTACCTAAAGAGGTGAACATTTAGACTGCAATAAGAAGGAAAATGTTGGAGCAAATCCTTCATCTTGATTATTAGTCGAAGGAGCTGAGAGAAAGTGTCTATACTAGGAAGGAAAGCATGGGAACTAACATCCAACCTAGAAGATAGACGGAATGAATAAATCAGAAATGAAAACACTCAAGCTTATCAGTCATCTTCAAAACTATTCGGAGAACTAAGACAAGGTGTTTATACTAGGAAAGAAAGCCTGGGGACTAATATTCAACCTAGCAGATAAATAAAAAGATTAGATAAAAAAGAATTGCGCTAAAACATATCATTTATCATAACTAGTCAAAGAAGTGAGAGAAGGAGCCTACACTAGGAAGAAAAGCTTAGGGACTAACATCTAATCTAAAAGATTGATGGAATTACTAGATCAAAAAGGACAATGCTGGAATATAGCATTCATCCTGGTAACTAATCAGAGAACTGAGAGAAGGTTTCTATATTATAAAAGAAAGTGTGGGAACTAACATCAAACCTAGAAGATAGAGGGAATGACGAGATAAAAAAGGACAGAGCTCGAGCATATCATTCATCCTGATAGCTAATCGGAGGAGCTGAGAAAAAGTGTCCATACAAGGAAGAAAATTGTGGGGAAAAAATCTAAGCTAAAAGATATGCATAATGATTAGATCAAAAAGGATAGCACTGGAGCATATCATTCATCCTAATAACTACTTAGATGACAAAATTTGGATAGATTGACTTAATTTTTTAGGGGGTTTTTATTTAAGGAATTGTATGTGAATTTTTTTTTGTTCCTAGGAACATTAGGAAAGAGGGTGAAAAAGAGATATTCTCAACCTAAGAAGTCATAAGGGTGACTTGATCATGATAGATGATACTAGGGTCTAAACTGAAGATAATTTAGGTTATCGGTTTAAGCCAGATAGCTCAGGGACTGAAACTTACCTTAAGCTCTGACTCAATTGTCTTAGAAGTTGACCATTGGGCTTCGGGCTTCTAAGAATCATTCTACGGTGTGTAATGACTATACAGAGAGTTGCACATAATCTACTAGATTTATAAAGTTAAGACATTGATTATTGAGTTCTATGCAAAGACGAAATTCAACAATTGAGAAGTAGAAAAATGTATGCATTGTGCTAATTTGTGTTCATTTTATTTGATTGGATTTGATTTGATTTTATTTGGGTGTCCAAAAAAAAAGGTTAAGGCAAGGGTGTTGCTGGCCCAAAAATGCATTAGATAATTAATCAGGCTGCTCAATGCAGGGGCCACATCAACGCCAAATTCTAAGAATTGAGAGCTAATTCTAGCCTATTCCTCTAGTCAACACAAGATAGACTTATCAATCCTAACTTTGTATTGTGCAATGGCTAGGGCCCATCCAAGAATTACAGGGCCAAGATGCCAGCCATGTTAAAGTTGGTGCATCTATGAATTGATGAAACAGAGAAGGGAAAGATGTACCTTTAGTGTCCAATGAGTTAGATTGATTTAAGGTTTTCTCACAACTCAAAATTACTAACCCAAAGCATTAATCTACATCAGCAGCCACAATTATGACAAGATTAACGAACCTGATCCTATTGTGATGGTATCATATGAGGTGTGCTCCAACTTCCGATGGATTATCAGCTTGATATGTGGAATGGAATGACCAAGGCCAAACCAGATCTAGCTGCCTTGTCTCAAGGTGTTCAATGAATGTACTAGAGGGTACTGACTATACTTTTTAGGTTTAATTAGTCAAAGGATAAACCGTATGACCCACCTCTTATTGATCAAAAGTCTACAAACCTAGAGGAAGGAAAGAGTATTATGTAGGTGTTCAATAGACTATACAATTTGGAAAGGTTCTCATTGACAAATCCTAGATTTAGAAGTCTAAAGTGCTTAATTGATTGGACCCAAAAATCTGTCAACATCAGCTAGCCCTACTAACTTTAGTGAGTTAGTCCAGTCTAACTTCAAGTACTGTATTTTAACATAGAGTCAGACAATGACTAACTATAGGGAGTGGTTATATAGACATAACCTTATCCTAGTTTTACTCAGGCAAGGTGTCAGTTTCGTTTGGGTTGGATGTAGACCAGCCAAAACTGACAAGCTGTGAAGGAATGAATAAATTCTACATTGGTGTGCGATAAGTTGGACTAAGAAAAAGTTTATTAGGAGATTTAATTTAACTCAAAATTTTCAGGTTAAAGGACTAATTCATGAGACCTGCCTTGATTAGCCTGGAGTTAATCAATTTGATCACATTGTGTTAGTGTCGTATAGGGCGTACTCAAACTCCCAAAGGACCAAAGGCAAACTTGTGGAGGGTTTGAATAGGATCAAACTAAGTTTGGAGAACCTTTCTAGGTGTGCATAACTATGTTGGATGAAAGTAAGACACACTTCAATCTAAATTTTCTAACTCAATGGATTGACGATTGTATGAAGGTCAATCAACCTAATCATATTATGTTGGTGCCACATGGGGCATACTCCAAATTTCAATAAACTTGAAGAAGATTCAAAATAATTTTACGATGGGATAAACTGAATGGTACATTGGTGATTTGTTGCATCTCATGCTTCCTAGCTCAAAGGGTTGACATCAAAAATTAACCCTCATTGATGTGAAGTCAACCAATTTGAACATATAGTGATGGTACCATGTGGGCATGCTTCAACTTCCAATGGATCAAAATAAACTTATGTTAGTGTCTGATAGATTAAGTTGAGAAGATACTTAGTCTAAAGGATTAATCATAAAAACTAACATTGATTGGTCTGATGTCAATCAACCTGGTCCCATCATGTTGGTGCCATGAGAGGCGTACTCCAATTTCCGATGGACCCAAAGATGTTTAAGCTGGATTCATTGTGAATTGTTTTTGTGTAAAACTTTTGGGTTGGATGATTTGTTAAATTTGGTTTTTTTGTGAAAAGTTGTTCCATGTTTGAACAACTGTGAATTTTCAATTATATTCATATATAAGAGACCGTTTGTGGTATTACACCTTGTCCAAAAAATGGTGGGAAGTCTAAAACTGAGCTCCTTAAGAGTACAAAGGGTTTCATTATTTAAAAATTTTGCTGGAGTTCTTCTTGAAAATTATGTTATTGTTTTGATTGATTTTGATAGTTGTGTGTTTTTTTTTACTGCTATGATTTTAATTGTTTCAATGTTGATCATTTTGTTTTGGTTGTTGTGTTTTTTATTGTTTTGATTTTGATTGTTGTGTTTTTGGTTGATTTTGTGAATGCTTGTTTGGAAAATATTGATTTTTTTTTAATATTTGTTAGTTTTTTGTGTTTATTTGTTTTTATTAGTTTGATTTGATTTGTTTGAAGAATTTTGGCCTGAACACTTTAGGATTGAAAGCATAAAGACTCACATCCAACCAAGGGATGAACACAGCGATTAGATCAAGTTAAAAAGCACAAGAAATCACTCCTAACTTGAGAGCTAATGAAAGAATGATTTTATTTGATTAACTCAAACACATTAAGGTGGAAAGCATATGGACTCACACCCAATATAAGAGGTGAACAAGGTGATTAGAGCAAGCTAGAAAGCATGAGGACTCACATCTAAATTGACAGGTAATCGAAAGAAGATTTTTTTAGAGAATGTGATTGTTCTTGTTTGAAAGTTAATTGTTTTATTTAGAAAATTTATTATTTTATTTGAAAGTTGATTATTTTGCCTATCAGTTTGTGAGTTTTTTTTCGTGTATAGGATACCTTGAGGGAATTACAATTTACCCAATGACAACCAAAATAGTCAAAGAACAGGGTCTTATAGATGAAAAAACCTGAAAGTTTTGGCGTTTTATTTTTTATTTCAAGTTTCATATCCAGTTTTCATTTCAAGGATTTATGTTTTGATTGGATTGTAAGAGAGTTGATTTTTGAGATTTTAAATTTTAATTGAGTTTAATTTCATTTGTGTTTGACCTCAAATTCAAACTAATGAGAATTTAAGCTTTATTCAGAGATTCAGAGACTTAGTGATTGTTAGACTTTTGTCAATTTCTGAAATGAGTTTTTTTCAAATGGCATGTCATCGCGTCGAGGACCCAAAATCAAACCTTCAAGATTTTCCTTCAAGAACGAACTTGATATTAATTGTATATAAATAATGAGTAGTACTTTCATTTTTTACTTCAATAAGGTTGAAGCCAAGCAATATTATTTTTCAAATTTTGTGTTTTAGTATGTTTATACTTTATGTGTTAATAATTCTAAACCGTGAAAGGCTGTTCAAAACTTTTCAAAAACTAGAAAATGGAATTTTGGTAACATCCCTTATAATTAGAGCAACCAACTTAAATAGAGTCATTGAAACCTTATTCAAACCCTTTAGAGACAAGCATCTCATCGATTCAAGTCCTAGCCCACTAATAATTGAAAATGAACATCTTTTAAGGCACAATAGATATATCCCCACAATTATAAATTTTGTTAAGAGTTCAAAATGTAGTACACTCCTCATTCTCCAGCATCAATGGCCTATCCTTGAATCAGAATCATGTGTTCAATCGCTAAGCATAAACATCAAGGAGCGTGCTTCGTATTATGATACATCAAGTTATATCTGGAGTTTATGGACTCGCACTTTTAGGGCAGCACTGTGTTGACCTCATTTTTGGTAAAGTCTAGTTTTCTACTTAGGACTTAGAGTCTACTCGTAGGACTTCTCTATTGACTATCCTAGTATCCTAGTGATGGGACCCACCTTAATTTAAAAACCTAAACTACTTCCTTGCCCTTCTTGGAGTCTCACATCTTGGTTTTTGACCTCTGACACTTAGAAGGTTGAGACCAACATGAGGAAGCTCAAAAAGAGTACCTATAAGATTGTCAGGCATTAAAGCAACCCTAGGTTGCTTGGACTTGCACACACACACTTGGACTCACCATAAATTCTCACACACATCAAAAACCATTCATCCAACAAAATTGACCTATCTTTCACTTGAAGCCCATAACTGCTCCTTAACTCTCTTGAAAACACATTTGGATGGTCCCAAGTCCTTAGCCTTTGGTTAGGATGGCTAGGACCAACATGTGGAGGCCTTAAGATGAGTTCTTATAAAGCTCATGTGACTTAATGGAGGTTTTTTAATGGCTTGCATAACCACATCATCCAATCTACTCAAAATTCTCCAAATCCACCCAAGTTGGCCAAATTACCAAAATACCCCCAAATTCTCAAAAAACACCCAAAATTGCAAAAATCCCTAATTTTTTTCTCAAAACTCTACGAAAACCAATCATAATCATCCAATTTGTCCAAATTCCCCCAAATTCGCCAAAAAAACCAAAATGGTCTTTAACACCTATGTTTTTCAAAAATTCCCAAAACACCCAATCTTTACCAAAATCACCTTTAAGCCCTTCCAAGTTACCCAAGTGCCTCAGCTTCACCAAAATTAACCAAATTTGCCAAAAATCCCTAAAATTACCCAAAATTTCCAAATTGCCTCAACTTTTATCAAATCCACTCAATTTTAAATATCAAGACCAATTCCACCAAATTCAAAACCTAAATTCAAACTCAAGCCAAAACACCTAAAATTGACCCTAAATCCAGCTTTCACCAAAATTGAACCCATGAGCCAAAATCAAAATTCACCAAATTCAAGTCCAAATTTTAACATGACAAATCCTAAAATTCATCAAGCTCAAAGTTAACCCTCTCATCCTTAATTTTAGAAGCACACAATACAATTTCAAAAGCCCACCCTACCTAATTTTAAAAGCCCAAAGCTTTGATTCAAGATAAAAGCTCAAAATAAAAAACACACATGACAA
The DNA here is from genome assembly GCF_001263595.1 of Phalaenopsis equestris. Lineage (NCBI taxonomy): Eukaryota > Viridiplantae > Streptophyta > Magnoliopsida > Asparagales > Orchidaceae > Phalaenopsis > Phalaenopsis equestris. The sequence goes on from NW_018164683.1 coordinate 362,506, forward strand.
CTCTCCCTTCATCATCCACTTAATGAATTTAAAACCATAAACCATGAGCTTCATGATCAAAACTATTCCAAAATAAGCCTCATGACAAGACTTCATAAAATAATCTCAAGATTCCAGAATCCCTCTTAACGTGAAAGGGCAAACCATATGTAATCCATGAGTGTTTTCCCAAGCCATAGGTGAGCCATGAGAACCATGCCATGTCACCATGCTTTAAATGGCAAAAGGAGGGGACACTTTAATGATTCCTTAAAAGTGATTATTCCCTCTCATGTCTCACTCAAACCCATGATTAGCCCTAATACACTTGGATGGGGACTTGACTCCACTAATCCAGCTGGTCCACTGGTCCACCAGACCTTGGTCAACCATGGGAAGCCACCCAAGCCATTTTCATGAGCCTAAATCCAACCTAAACCAAAGTTAACTCAAACCCCTATCCATTTTACATAATCACATCTACCAGTGCACAAACCCAATTGGCTTCACATCTGCCCACCACTGATCATCCTTAGTGGGATGGTGACTTTCCTTTGGCTGGCTGACCAACTTAGCTGCCGAAAAATCCCAAACTTGAGAACACCACCATGGCTAAAACCTAAAATTGCACCCATCCATTGTGTCTCATTTTAATTGGACTCCACCTGAGCAAGCTTTGACCAGACAATTGGAGCCCTCCCCCCTCCCCTTGGTGGAGCCTATAAAATGGCCACCCCCATGGCCAAATGGGACAAGTGCACCAACACCATCGAAACCCTGCCAAAATCAATCCACACTCCCACAATCCTAAGAAGAGCATCTCCACCATTTTCAAGCCTTGAAACCACTCATGCATCCCTAATTTTGAATTCAAAATCTAGGACATTTCACGGACATACCACAAAGTTCATCAAAACACCAAATTGATCGAACCTTAAGCTTCATCAGACCAAAATAACACCTCCTCAATCAAAATACCTCTCCCAAGCACTCTAAACTAGACATAGACCAAACCTGGGCCACCCTGACTGAGATCATGCATAGACCCCATCACAAAGTAAAGTAACACTTCGAGGAGGTTCGTGAGTTTAAGGCAATCATCTCAGACCAACCCAATCGAGGCTTCACCTCTTGGGAATAAGTATAACTCGAAATCCCTAATTTTTGCCTCAGTTTGGACATTTGTGAAAGAAATGTGTATTTCATACGTATTTAACCATATAGATAGGTTCTTCTCATTTAGATGAAGGTGTGAGAACAAACTGTGAGTGATTTCATTGAGTATCGAATGAGATTGAAGCTTTTTAGTGTGGGCAATTCCTGGGTTAGGACAGTCGGAGACGACGAATGGATGTCGTCCGTTCGCACGTGCACCAGATGGACAGACCGAATCGCATCGAACGAGGAGATGGAAAAAAGAACTACGGGGCAAGTCAGCAGCTTACGTGGAAAGGTCAGTCAATCGGTGGATGATGTGTATGAATTCTAAGATGCCGAGGATGGTGCGACGCTGTCGTGGATAAGTAGAAAAATATGGTATTTTCTATTGAAAATTAATTAAGAAACTTTAAAAATACATATGTTATTGTAGAAAAATCCTAAAAATAAAATAAAAATACCCCTGTGCTCAGTGAATAAAGAAAAATATAACCAAAAATAAAAAAATATATATTATTTTATATTTAATTTTAAATTAATTGAATACATAAAAAATTGTTTAAATCATAACAAATTAAATATTAATCATAATAATGTGAAATTTAGAGGTCTTACTCTTCATGTGCTTAATAGATTTCTCTAATTTTTCTAAAGGCAGAGAACACCCCTAACATAAAAATTTTTTTATGTTAATTACCTCTATTTTAATTACAAAAATTATAAAAAATTAAAATACAAATAAAAAAATGCAAAGTTTAGTTTGCTAGGTACACTGTAGTCAAAGGGCATTAGAAAAAATAAAATCAAAATTAAAAAGTTTTAAAGCAATTTTCCATTTAAAATTAATAAAGTTATTAAAAATTAGAAAAATACAAAATAATTCAAAAAATAACAAAATATGCCAAAATGAAGAAAATAATCTTGTAAAGTCTCTGTAAAAATTTGAAAGTCAAAAAATTTATTTTTAGTATAAAAATCTATTTTCTAAGTAAATAAGAATTTTTTATTAAAATAATTAGAAAAACAAAATAAAAATCAGAAAATTACAAAAATTAGTTTGGAGTGTTCCTTGAGACCAGTGGCACTTAAGAAAAAGAAAATTGAAGTCAAAATAAAAAAAAATTAATATTTAAGCATTTTTTTCTAATTTAAAAATAATTAAAAATATCAAAAAAATCATACGTATAAATATATTTCAAAATGTCATAAATCTCACTCTAATTATAGAAATAAACGTAAAAATACTTTTATAAATTTCTAAATTGTAAAAAAATATTTTTAAGTGTTTAAATGCATTTTTTCCACATTTTTTAATAAAATAATTATGAAAAATAAAATAAAACTTATAGAAATGTGAAATTCATTTCTCTGAGTTCTCTGAAGTCAGAGAGATCAATGAAGAATATAAAAATAAACTTTTGAAATAAAAATATATTTTCTATTTATTTATTCATTAAAATCAATTAAAATTATTAAAAATTAAAACATAATTCAAAAATTAATGAAAACTATTCTAAGTGGTCATTTGACCTGGGTGAACCTCCTAAGAAAATTTCTAAGCATAGAAAGTATGTTTTTATTAATATTGAAAATTCCTATTTCTGGACTAAAATAATTATTAAAAATTAGATAAAACTCATAAAAATATAAATTTTTCCCTGATGTATAAATTAACCCACGAGTAGGGAAACAACGAAATTTTTTGTCTTTGGAATTAGATTGAAGGAATTATGAAGTGCAGATCTATAGGGATAAAATTGTAATTTTGGAATTTTATACTCTAAGTTAAACCACAAGGTAAGAGGGTAGTATTAATCATAAATAACTTCCATAGGTGATTGAAACACAAATAGTTAAAGGGTAGGGACAAATTCATTTTATTTTCTATAAAAGGTAAAATTATAAGTAATCAAATTATTATGGTTTGGAAGATATTTAAGTTTTTGATGATTCCAATGGGGCTCGAGTTATGAAGACAATAATTCACTGATTGGATGCCCAAAATCAATGGTTAAATACAATCCAATCTTTCAAAAAGGATCAAACACATTTCATGAAACTTTTTGTCAAGAATACAAATTTACCCCTAAAGGATTTAAGAGCTTGGTAGTGAGCTAAGCTTGATCTAAATCATTTAAATGTAATAGAAAAAAAAGAATGTAACTTATTATGAACACTTCAAGCTCAAGCTAAATTGAAAGAGGTATAAAATTCCTCAATGATTAAGTTACCCCTAAGGGTACTTACCTACATAGTCCTTATGTATGACATCAAACAAGGGGCTAATTGCACTGCTCATGAGTATAGTAAAACATTGAAGTTCACTGAGTACAAATTAAAATATCACAACTAAATCTTAATTTAACTAGGATTGATTGACTTAAAGATGTAATAAGTTCAAAATGAACTGAGGATGATCCAAATGATTCTAAAGTCATTTAGGGTTATGCCCTGAACATCTTTTGCAAGATTTTGAATATTTTAGAGGACATTTGAACTTACTATATTTTATTGAGTGTAGTGATGATCGGGCGACCGCAATAACTGAATTTAATTGGTTGCATGTGGATGTTATAAAATTCTAACAAATGTAAATGGGCAACCACATTCATGCAAAAGTGGTCAAATAACTATGGATAGGAAATCATACTTATGCATCGATAGTGATTTTATGAGTGGATAAAAGATGATAGTCTAATCAAAATAAACAGATGGTGGCAGTCCAAGTGGTAGTTAATCATTGATGGTAGACAAGGGGAAGCGAATCAATTATGTTGGTTAGGTTATGGTGGCCTAATGGTGTTCGTGATGAGGCATTAAATTGAAGGTGATTAATGGGCGTTGATTGTAAAAGTAGATGGGCAGTGACGATCAAGCGGTGGTAGTAGGCTAGCAATGATTTGATAGTGATGGACATGTTTTTGTGGTTAAATAGTGGCTATCTAACAATTGTGAATATGAGACGACAATTTTATGGCGTTGTTCGATTGATGACGGTTGGTGGGCAATGTCGATTTGATGATGGCAGTCAAGAAGCAATGCTCAACAATGATGGGTGAATGATGGCAATTTATTAAAAGCGATCGCGTGATAGTTGATTAATGGTAGTGTTGCAACACTACCAAAAAAATTCTATAAAAAAAACTATTTACGATGCTTTTTTTTTTTCAAAATTTCAATTAAAAAAAATGACTTTTTTTTTTTTTTTTTATGTGTGTGAAATGATTTTTCATTGACTAAGAGTTTATCTTGTGTTTAAGGGAGCTTGAATCTTCAAAAAAAAAAAAAATAAATAAATAAAGGTAAGGGAAACACGGTTGATCAGAATAGAGCTTAATATTATGATAAAGCAAAAATAATAATAGATAGCTGATACACACAAATTCTCTTTAAACCTCAACTCAAGTCAATAATTTTATTCTTTCAATCTTAAAAAGGACCATAGTTTAGTTGAAATCACTCCTAAGCAACTAAAACATCTTAATGTTTTCTTCACCTCATGCTTCCCTGCGCTCACATCATCACTTCCACTTAACAGATGTCACTGCCATCATCCTGCAATGTTACCTATGTACTAAATTAACAATTAATTACGTTTATAATACCACTAAAATTTCATTTAATCCAACTAAACTGCCATTTTTTAAATTTTAATTGAATCTTGAATTCGCTGGTTTTCTAATATTTTTTTTTTGTAAATTCTCTTTTAACTTGCTCCCACACAAATATTCATTAAGAAAACCATAAATACACCGATTTAATTTTAACAGTACATTTATAAATAATTAAATTTGGTGTACAGGAAATACTATTTCCAGCTATCATACATGCAGCATGTGAAAAATCGCTAAAAAAGAATTACTATTTCCAGCTTGCACACAATTCCTATGTATTTGCACATCTTTCATCTTAAACTTTAATTTCTATATTTATATCATTGATGCATTAAAAGGTTTCCTTCACAATTTCAAAGTTAATAAGAGATAATTTGTGACATAAAAAATTTGACGTTTACAAAATTTAAATATCAAAGTTTGGGCGTTTGATATGCGAATACATGGGAATTGCGTGGCATGTACTCAAATACCATCAACGAAGCTTTAATACTAAGCATGGAAACTCAATAATAGATTAGCGAATTCTCCAGGAAACGGGAATAAGCAAAAACAAATGAAATGAACGTTAACTAAGGATTCAACATTACCAATGCGGTGAAGGTACAAATAACAGTTAATGATGCGTTCGGATTCTCTTGCTATCGCTCCTCTGAATTAAATTTGTTCCAGGCCTCCTGCACGTTACGTGGGAAATTTTCTAGTGAGAACCAAAAAGGCTACAAATTCATATAAGCTGCCAAAAAAAAAAAGATTTTGAATGCTATTAAAAGGCAAGACGGGGGGTTCTAAAATAAAGGAAGATTTACATACACACCACTCTATTCCTATGTATTTCATATGTAACACCGGAATTTTAATTTGTATATACATGTCACCTTACTTGTTTCAGAGAAGGCGTACTGTACTACTTGATAGGGGCTCCGAAAATTCCAAAACCTCTCATTTTGCAATGATTTTTTGATCTTGGGTTCGAGGTTCCCAATAGGCACAAAGCCCTCATGGTGATTACCCCGCTCGATAAAGGGAGAACACTTTGAATTAAGACTAGTCATTTAACGCTCACCATTTGTGTTTGTTGAACGCATTGAAGGTTAAATATTCACGAGGGGACTGTAGATAAGACACCTACTTAGAGATTTCACCCACATTTGATCTGGAATTCGAGGTTCTCCATAGGCACAAGCCATGATGCCTCACTCGATAACGAGAGAACGCCTTCGATTAAGACTAATTATTTAACACTAAAAAATCAGTATATAAGAGCACCATACATACATTTTAAACTATAAAATGTATCACTTGGAGCTTAAAGAAGATGGTGGGAGAAATGATGAAGAACACGAATAAGATCTCATGATTCCATCACCCTGATTCATCGTGGTCATTGATCTACTTAATTAAAGCATGCAGTGGACCAAAATCGACTGAAGGATTGTCAACAACTATGAGTTGTGTCGTCTAAGACACTTATAGATACAGAGTGAATATTTGGCTACGGTAGCTAATATAATATTTATGTCAATCAGATGTACCCTTATGTTTCACAGATCAAAGGCTAGAAAATCATTGGAAACATATGGGTTGCAGTAGTAACCGTAATATAGTGGTGGTAATTGACAGCAACCACTCGGCCAGAAGGCCATGATTGTACGTGTTATTTAATGGAGTCTTTGGGTCAAATCACGTTGACAAATAACTCAGACCACGTCTTTATCTGCGTGAAATTAATTCGAGTGTGAATATAATTGTACACTCAATATCACATCAGCTCTTTTATGAGCTGAAATCAATGAAATATTTGTCATCCTTGACAAATTGTTATGGAAGATAGATGTGATTTGCTTTAAATTTTTTTGAAGTAATTAATTTTACTTGAATATCTAATTTGTTAAAAGATTTTTAAGTAATTAATTTTACTTGAATGTCTAATTTGTTAATTTAAAAATTTTATTTAAAAATCATAATTTAAAAAAACGTGACTCCTTCAATTGAGATTTGCGGTCAACGCAGCTATCATCGGATATTTGACATTTAAAACTTTTAAGCTCAAGAATCATTTAAAATTTGCCAAGTTTGATATATATAACGTATTAGTCATGTAGACTCAAACCCTAACAATGAGGACAATTGGACTGTGATATAAAAATGTAAATTCTTATATTAGTGATTTGGACTTTATTTTAAAATCATTAAACTCGACAATTTTAGTTCTTATGAGGAGAACAATTAAACTGGTTGGATGGGACTTATAACCCTATCCTATAAATAAAACGGCATGGTTGATTACTTTTCAAAATAAAAACAACTATTTGAGTGTAAGTTTTACCTTATCCTGCGCAACATTTATAAGTTATTCATTAAAGCATTTAGCATCCTAGCAAGAGCCCATGCGGTTTTAGATTTCATATTTTTGAATAACTTAACGAATTTTATAGATTTTGAAGGCTTGTTGCAATTTTTAAACTATAATTCTGATATGAAATTTAGATCAAAGATTTTGAAATCATGTAAATGATTCTTATTTATACGAATCTCCTAAGGAATACACAATTCAAGAGAGTACAAACTATTAATCACACAAGTCTTGAAATACTTTCACATATTCGCAATAATTACATTTGATTCAAGAGATAACGATGAGTTTCAGAACTTGAAATATTTGCATGAGTATTATCATTTTGAGTATTAAAATGATCACATTCTATCTGCTTGTAAATTAGAATTACAAATTTGATGCCCATTATCATATAAATTCATAATTAAACATTTAGAAATGGAATTTACGATTTAAGCCTAGCCCCAATTTATGATATTTCTTGTTCAAATCAGTTTATCAACCCCCAAAATTTATATTTTAAATATGTCACATAATTCCTTTTGCATCATGACATTTTTTTATTTGAACACCTTCATATATGTTTGAATTTGAAGTCAATGAGAACTCGATCACATTAATTAGCAGGTTATCAAAAAATTCATAAGCTTTCTGTCTTGTATGCATGGTTTTATCCTCTTGAATGAACTTAGATCATAATTTTAGTACTTATTCTATATTTCGTAAATTGTATTTTCTTTTATTATTAATTTTTATGTGACTTTTAAAGTCCAAATAATCTTAGCAATTCAAATTTAAGTCCCTTTTCAGACTCCAAGTTTATCAGAAATTTTGGCAACCTCCCGGTATTTTCCACGTTTGAGGGGTTGCATCGGTGTTGCATATCTGTCAAACTGTGTATAAGATGCGTTGGTCAGTATCATGAGACACTGCGGCCGAATAGAATCTTCTAATCCACCGATCTATAAGACGTGAATGATTTTCAATTTACCAATATGAAAGTATGCGATCACAATTTCCCTTCATTTATACCTTTACATGTGAAACAACAACAATGACACAGAAATGAGATTGGCAAGCCGACGAATCACCAACCAATTCTCTCTCTTTTCATTTTTAGTTTTTCTTTTAACTCGCCCTCTCTAACTTATTTTTGTATAATAAATATATAATATATATATAGCATATTATATATATATATATTAGACACATTAAGAGTGACTGAAAATTCGTATTATATATATATATATAGTATATATAATATATGCTATATATATTATATATTATATTGTATATAATATATGCTATATATGGTCCTGTTTATGGGCCCGGGATGGCAAGGCTTTGGTTATGCGAACACGAGGTATCGAGAGATTGAGCCTTCCATTGGATGGGTCACTTGTGAAAAACGTACGAACTGGAGTTTCGAAGATCTTTGCATAACATGATCCCATCGTTGCTTTCCCACTACCTCTAGTTAAGAGTAAAAATTTTCTGTCCGGACTCCGGACGTAGATCTACATGCGGACTCCAATAATATGTTGTCACAGGTGCTACATCGCGGAGGTTATTAGAGAATTATCGAAGTGAAACAACAGAGGTTATTATAGGTTATTGTGGGGGTTAATGCATGAGATTATTGAAGTGGAACCACGAAGGTTATTGAGGGGTTATTGCAGGAAGTTATTGAAGTGGAACCGCGGAGGTTATTGGGAGAATATTTGAGAGTTATTGGGGGGTTATTACGGGGACTATTGTAGGGAGTTATTGGAGTGGAACCACAGAGGTTATTGAGGGGTTATTGAGAGGTATTACGTCGTTATTGAAGTTAAAACCCCAATAACCCCCCAATAACCTCGCAATAACTCTCCAAATAACATCAGTAGTTCCACTTCAAAAACCTCCAAGGTTCCACTCCAATAACCTCCGCGGTTCCGTTTTTATATTTTTTTAGATGGGTCCGATATAAAACACATGGCGGTATATTACTAGGAGTTTGCACATAGAGCTATGTCTGGAGTCCAAACAGAAAATTTTTCCCTAGTTGGAACTCGCTCAAGAATCGCATTACAAGGAATGAAGCGAAAAATGCTTGGAGGGAAAGAATGAACAGAGAAATTGGAAGTTTAGAAGGCCCTAGCTTGCAGAGATTTTGCTAGCTATCCCTTGTCACGCCTGTATTGTAAAACTTGGTCAAGATAGACAAAACAGACAAACAGAAGAGGCCTCAACTTCGATGCAATGACAAATCAAACAGGGAAGCAGGCGAGGAATTTAGTCTATGCGTGCGAAGCTGAGGAGGGAGTTACAGAAGACTTTGTACACTGCGATGTTGCTGCTTTCCCCACTAACTCCAATCATGATTGTATCTCCATGACAGGACTGGGAGAGACGAAGAGGATGAGAGTTTTGAAGGTCTTCATACAGTGTGATTCGATATCAAAGAGGAGAGGAGCGTTGGGTTTCGATCTTTTAATAGCACAGGGAGATGGAGGCTTTGATTTCCATCTTCTTTTTGTACCCCACCCTCAATTAACTACGCAGTAAAATCTTGAATAAAGTAGTTATCGATAATGTGATTTATGGGTGGGAGTAGTTACGAGATTTAATTGTATTAACTATTTCTTTTTTTTTATTCTATTTTACAGCTCAACACTTAAAAGTCAAAATGGCGATAGCTTGATGTGATATCAACGATTGGTGTGGTATAATGCAAAAAACAAAGTTTAGGTGTTAGATTTGTAAGTACATTGGAATTGAATGGAATGTGAATGCCCCCAAAAATAAATATGGAAGCACAGTTCTTCGATGTTGAGGATATCACGCATTGGTAATCAGTATTTTATGGTGGCTCGAGGCAAATTAAATATGCCCAAATGATACTTGTAAGCCCTAAGAGATGAAGAAAGTTTTTAGCCAAAAAAACAATCTTGAATTGCACTAAGCCCTGATTACATATCTAATACCAAGCATAAGCAAAGGCATGTTTGATAGAAAAGGAAAAAAAAAAGCAAATGAAAAATATATGGCTTGGTCTCGAAAACCTTAAGTGGACCGAAGAGTTCTAACAATAAGAAAAAAAAACCCTAATTAATGAGAGAAAATTTATGATGAACAACATGACCTGAAATCTAACTCACTATCTTTTCAAATTGATCGAGTACATCACAAAATAAGAAAAAAAACCTTACCAACCATGAATCATGTGATTTCCAAGGATCAATGACCAAAGGAACATAAAGAATACTTAGGGTGGAAAAGGGTTGAAGGAGATCATCACAAATTTTCATGGTTGGATCATGTGCAAGTTTATACTCTATTTTCCCAAATTCCTATCATCATCTCAAAAAAGAAAGTAATATCCCAAGGACTTAGTGCAGACTCTATGAATCCTTCTCCATTCATCAATGTTGAATGTTCAATTTAGTGTTGACCCTAACTTATCTACATGATCTAAGCACAAATCATTTATTCCTTCCAATGGAATTCTATTTTCTATGCCATTTATTTAATTTTAACACTTTTTCTAATTTAATCAAGTCAGTATTCGATAACTTCACCTATGATAAGTGGTACTCAAACAACCTTTCAAGCACATTTTTCTTATGCCTCATATTTTCTAATTTCAGCATGTATTTCATTTTTAAAAGCGATCCTAAACATTTTTGTTTATTTTTTCCATAAAAGCATGTAATTTCCAATTGGTATTAAAACAAAAAAAAAAAAAGATCAAAGCATTCGAATTCAAAAGCCCACATACAGCTGCATACATACCCTGGCCATATGGATGAAACCAAACTTAGAATAAAAAAAAAATTGATCAGCTATTTAATAAGTAGCCAGTATGAAAAAAGATAACTAATCAATATAATATAGCCAACTCCAAGGAAACAAAAATCCAATGAAACTCTGACTGACCCCATAAGAAATGATGAATGTGTTTGGAAGTGTGATCTGGTGAATCCTTAAGCATGTGGGAGTTCTCAATCAAACTTATACTCGTTAAGGAAATTGTAGACCCTAGATCCGGTAAATCTAAGAGTGCAACTATATAACTTTATACACCCACTTTCTTTACCCTGATGCTGATTTATGCGATTTAACACAAGCTTTGGGTCATCACTACCAAATTTTCATCTATCTCCCCCTAAAGTATTGTTTTCATTTTCTTTATTAGTTTGGGCTTTGATAGTAATTAGTTTTCTTTAATATCGTTTTAGGCTTGAGCATCATTTTTTCCACTTTTTGGGAGTACAGGAAAGCATTAAAGAAATATAACTAAATAGTTGGCGTGACAATAATTAATTAAAAGGCCCATAAATTGTTAGCTGAAAGAGACTATTTCACATGAAGTAGGTTGGGCAAGATCCCTCTAAATTATAAATCGTACCTTAAGGAGATCAAAAACCTTCTCACAGATGTACTTTTGTTGAATGGTGGCACCCCGCTGTTGCAGTTTATCTGGATGAACGCATAAAGTAGATTTTCTATATGCTTTCTTCACAGCAGCCGCAGTTAAAACATCTGTTAGAGAAACTGGCTGCCAACCACTGTCAGATCCAAGAATCTGCCAATATGTTAAATCAGCTGAATTAATCACTAATGATATTCAGTCGCACTCTGAGAGCCAAAGTGCAAGTAATTATTATTTTTAAAGACTACTGCAGCGTGCTTGACAAACAAATGGGAAAATTTTAATCATTAATGAGAGCAATCCAGTTAAGTAATAAAGTTCAAGAGGAAATATGAAATAAATAAGAGTTAATTCAGCTAGGAGGTGTTAGTGACGTAACTTGATGAAATCCAGGTGAGTGAAATGGCACAATGCTTCTTACAGGCTAAAGCGCTAAAGAAAAAGACTAATATTTATGAAAATAGACTTAAAAACTAGAGAGCGCACTTCCAGTACAGCACTCTGTGTAAGAAGTAGAAACAGTAACAGAAAAACATTGGCATCCTCGCCATGCAAATAAAACCACACACACTAAGACAGTAAAAAATATTTGCCAAGGTCTCTTTTATCTTCATCTGTGATTAGGAAATCAACAAGGAATTGCAAAAACAAAGTTCACCAGAAATAGCTCCTTTCATGGCCCCACGTTACTTACCTTCCAACTTCCATATATTTCTCTTATAAAGAGGACAGCCTTGCCATAATTTTAAAATTTAATGAATAACGCATTTTCTTGGAAATAGATTACTGAACATAAAATAGGTAATATAGCAAATGCTCTGCGATCACTGTGCATGTTCTTAACCCATCAAAAAGTGCTACAAACTTGTAAATATGTGTTGTAAATGTCTTCAAAAAGATAATTCTAAGGAAATAAGTAAGCATACATATTGAAGTGTTGACAACAATGCGCGCAAATTCCCATCTTTTCCAGTTGACCACCTCCTCACCTCAGCATCCAGCGACTCTGCAAGTCTCTGAAATAACAGTTGTAGTTGTATTAGGACTAACATAAGGAATTCTATCATCAAACGAATTATAAGGTAGACTATTCGCGTGTGAAAAGTTTACATCTCGTTCTGCCTGTTCTCTTTGAGCAAGAATATCACGCATATTCTTTTCAGCAAGTGCGTTTGCCTAATAATTAGATATGAAAAACATTATCAAATACAATGTTAAGGTAATAACAAACAAAAACCGTAGAAAAAAAATTAGCTTACAGCACGCTCAGCTGTCCGTTGCAGTCTCTCTTGTCTTGCTTTGCACCTCAACACTGATTCACTTCCACCTACTTACAAGCTTGCCATTAGAACTTATAAAGTTAACATGAAGAAACAGTCGAGATGAAAATTAGGGACAAGCTAGTCGATTTTAAATATAGACATTAAAAAAAAAACAACAGATCAGAAGTCTACCGAAAAAAAAACAAAAAATAGATAATCCATAGAAATCCACTATTACCAGTATCGCAAGAATTTGAAGATTTCTGTCCATTGTTTGAACAAGCAGAACTCTGAGATTGTGTATTCAGCAGAATTTCCTGCAACAGTTGATAAGTAAAAACCCTCCTCCATACATAAAAAAATAAATAAATAAAATCAAATTGTAGATCTTGATTATTTCTGCTTACACTTGTGGATTTTAATCTTGTCTCAGAACCTTCCTTAACGTAAGCAGCTTTGGGCATCGTTTCATTGCCTTTCCTCATCCTGCTTCTTGCCTCATTGGCAGCTTTCTCAGCAAGTGCTTTCTCAATAGCACGCTGGCGCGCCTCTTCAGTTGCTCTTTCAACTGCAGCACGCTCAGCTCTCAATCTTGCTCCCCTAGAAGCTTTCTCAGCTTCAGCAGCTTTTCCGGCCTTCTCTCGAGCATCAGCAAGCGCTCTTTGCCGTGCTTCAGCAGTTACCCTCTCTACCGCAATTCTTTCAGCCCTTTCCCGAGCTTCAACAAGTGCTCGTTGGTGGGCATCATGATTAGCTCTTTCCACAGCAATCCTATCTTTCTCTCTCTCTCTCTCCCGCTCTCTCTCTTCTAATCTTATAGCTCGCTCTTTGTCCCTTACTTTTTCTATGACTGCTTTTTTATTTTCCTCTTCTTCAGTAAGAATTGAATGCTTATGATTCTCAGCCACCTCAGCATTAGAAACTTCTGTCATATCTGGAGCTTTAGTTGGTGAGTCATCTTCCTTACTTGACAAAGTAATCTCTGGGGCATCAGATTCCTCACTCTGTTGCCAGACCTCCTTAGCTGAAGCTGAAATGAATTGATTTTTCACAAAATTACGTGCCACAGGAACTTCCAGAGTGTGGTCACTTTCTTTCTTAGCACAGTCGCTTTCAGCTGCTACCAAGAATGCAAAATTGTGCAGCTCATGGTTCCTATCTGGTTCAACTAACTCGTCTTCATGGAGCTCAGTTGAAGCATCTCTTATTTCTAACCCATTAGCATTATGAATTGCTTCTTGTTCAAGCTCGTTTTCGATAAAAATATATGCCTCCTCATTTTCCTGTAATCCATTAGGATCGTCCTCTTCCATTGATATATTGTTCTCGTCAGCCTTGCATAATGTCACATTCATGCACTCAATTTGCCTCACAATTTCATTGAATTTATTAGTTTCTTCAACCATGTTCATTTTGTCAGTTGTTTTACTTGAGCACAGCCCTTCAGATACTATAATATTCTCACTATCTTTACACAAACAGGAGCCCACAAAAGAATTTGGTGAGTTATAATCATCCTTAGTAGTATTATCTTTGTAAACATCACCTTCATTTCTCAAGTTTCCGTCATTCTCAGCGGTATTATCTTCGTTAGCATCACATCTTTTCTCAGTATCATCCAATAGACAACAACCATAAGCCTCATTAAGCTTACTTGCACTTTCTGTTATTAGAAAATCTTCCATAATTGAATTTACAACTTTCTCTTTTGAGTCCTTCATATAAGCCATACTAGCACCATTCAAATTGTGATCATTTTCAAACTTTTCAATACTGCAAGTAGCTTCTGATGATTTTTTGTTTTCTAGAACTTCAAAGGCTTGTTCTTCGTTTATGCCATCTTTGTATATATCTTGGCATGCATACACTGCTTTTGTTTTCTTCTCATTTTCATGCATAAAGCTATCATTGACTTCATTCAACAAACTATCATTCCGTATCACTTCATTATATTGCTTTTCAGTTTTCCATTCACCAGGTAAGTCATCAAATTCACAAGTTGCTTCAGTTGATTTAAAACCATTATCTGAACTCATGGGCCGTTGGTTCTCACCAGATGAAGGAAGTCGTCCTTTCTTCTCATGGTTCAAAGTTGTCATCCTTGCATTACGGATTTCTTGCCTCTCTGGGAAAGCACACACATTAATTGAATTATTCCCTTTGAGCAATTTGTTAGCAGCCATCACCTTGTTACAACTTCTAAGTGCTACCTCATAGTTTGCTTCATCTTGCTCACAGTTCATAGCTTTAGGCTGATCAACCTTCCTCTTGTATTTATCCTGTTTTCTGTCCATCAACTCCTTAGCAATTTTTAATCGAGCTCGAGCCTGTTCCATTGCCGCTTTTACAGCAGCTACAGAAGCTGCAGCAGCTGAACTAGGATCAATCTCATTACCATAAAAACATGAATTGACTTCAACTTGTTCATCAATTGCCTGGATTTTGGTAACACCATTGTTGGACAGCATATGATACTTTAGCTTGGGTATTTGCAAGCTTCCATCTTCTACATCAGAATTGGAATTTAAATGTATCATTTTTGGATTATCTGGCTTCTTAATTAGCTGAGGAGGAGATCTTGAAGGCGGTGGACCTTGCAAAGGTTTTGTTTGTAGACTAATTTCTGATATATTGAAGTACTCAACATCAGAAAAGGAAATATCACCACTAGATGCTGAATGGTAGCTAGAGGACCTAGAATGATACTTCTCATTTTGGTTAGTATCTAGCAGGGAAGCACAATTAGACCTTGGTGATGTCTGACCTACCATCAGACTTTCGGAGTTAGCTGCATTAGAGAAAGAGTTGAATGATGCTTCATTCTCTTGTCTTTCATCATGTGTAACTGACTTAGTACATGCAGTGGTGGTGATCGCTGTGTTAATTTGTTGGTTTTTCGTCTTAATAACAGGTTCGCTTGCATCAACCACAAAATTAAATTCATGAATAGCATCGAGTTTAGCCATATTAGTTTTATCAATAGCTAAATCATCTACGATTTCACAGCGTGTTTTGTGGTATGACATGGAGAACTGCTTTGAACTTGTCTCATCTGTATTGTTAGGAACTGAAATAACCTCTTCCATCTCCAAAATTTCTATGTGATCCTTGGAATATCCTTCTAGTAAGTGTTCTGAAGCTTCATTAGCCTGTTCAGACAACACACCCCATCCAGCCCTATCCATGATTAAAAGCAATGCATTAAAACCCCCCATTAAAAATTAAATAGCAATTTTAGGATTTATATGAAAAGAAAACGTCAACATTATGGCTGAAAGAATATACTTTTATTATGATTATCTATTGAAAGTTCTCTACTTTTACTGATGTGTACAGAAATTACATTTCTTTGGATTAATTAGCAGGAGATCAATAGACATCATAGTTCAGAACAGAGTTAGACACACCCCAAACATATAGACACACCACTCAAAACCCTAACTAATTCACACACACCTCGAAGAAATGACAATCCAATATAGAGGCACTTCTTAAGAGTATTTTAAGATTTATCCAGTAATTGTGATATACTATATATTGTTAAGTATGACTCATATACCAGATAAGGGACAGACGTTGGAGTGGAATGGAGCGAGGCAACGGAGCTCGCGAGTGGAGTGAAGCGGATGCATCTGTCCAATCGGGAGAGTTTTGTTAAATGGATTGGCCGCAGTATGGTACAGAGGTAATTTTATAATTACATATATTGTACACTAGGGTTATATATCCAGTAATTGTGATATACTATATATTGTTAAGTATGACTCATATACCAGATAAGGGACAGACGTTGGAGTGGAATGGAGCGAGGCAACGGAGCTCGCGAGTGGAGTGAAGCGGATGCATCTGTCCAATCGGGAGAGTTTTGTTAAATGGATTGGCCGCAGTATGGTACAGAGGTAATTTTATAATTACATATATTGTACACTAGGGTTATATATCCAGTATGAGGTATGTACTGTTTTTCGTGAAATCAAAAAAACCGGCGCCACTATTCGCTCCCGGGGACGTAGGCATCTTGCCGAACCTCATTAAATCCCTGTGTTTGATCTTGATTTTTTGGTTCTTGATTCTTGCATTTCTTTTCCATAATTTCTCAACATATATAAATACAATTTTTATCCAAATAAAATCACTAAGTATTTATTTCCCATTATAAGTTATGATATTTCATTAATTTTTCTGGCAAATTCATGTGCATGAGAGCACCTAAATGTAAGAGGATGAAAAAAAAAAAAACCATTGCAGACAATGCTGAAACACAAGAGTACAAAGGACAGACATTTTGAAATTTGTTGGACTGGAGGTAAAAGGTCTGTAGTTGGTGAAAGGCTAAAGAAGGTAATGGACAGGGTTTTGGGAGAGATTTATGGCTGAAGTATATTCATGGTAATGATGGCTGAGTTATCTTTGATGGAAAGAATAATGATCCAATGGAGTCATGGAGATGATTATTTTAATTCTATTGCATGTGTGATGGAGATGATTTTAGTAATATTGCAAGTTTGTATAAGAAGTTATGAATTTTTATGAGGACTAGTCATAACAAGTGGACATCTAGAGTCAAAATTTTGTGAAACATGCATGACTAATAAAACCTTAAGCTCTGTTTTTATTTTTATTGGAAAGAATTTAAAGCAGTGTTTATGCATTTTTCTTATGCTAAAGTATTTCGCCATCTTCTTCTCTATCTCACTATTTCTTTGACTTTCCTGAAAAAAACTTGACCACGGTATATTTGGAAGCTTTCGAAGGAACAAAACTTTTTAAGAAAAAAAACATCAAAATAGTGAGATAGAGAAGAGAGTTTTGATGCTCTGCTATGATCTACTTAGATTAAGAACTTGAGAATTCCTTCACGCAAAGATATTGTCGAATGCTTCTTAACTTGATAGATAGAGACAAATCTTAAATCCCAGTTTATAAATCTCTTACAAAAATTGGTTCGGCACTCCAATCCTAGTCAACCAAGAAGAAAAAATATATATTTTATTGCCAAATGTCCTTCAGTTGCCAAATCACCTATCGTGCCAGCAGCTCTATGCTTCCAATCGAAGTAATGATTATTATATGAAACTGAACACCTACATCTTTCGATTAAGAAAAAAGAAAAAAAAAGCAGACGTACCAACGACTAATAGGCATATCACAACACCGTGGGAGCCGTATTAAAAATAAACAAGAACTCATTCATTCACAAATACATTCCTTCTTTTCAAAAGCATGTCACAACTTGCAAGAAGGAAAACCCATCAAACAACATATTCGTTGCTAATTTTAGTATCTTGAACAAAAAGCCAGTTTTAATCGGCATTCACTTAACAAGATGATCAAAAACAGAGAAGAACAAAAGGGCAAACTGTACAGAAATAAATAAAAGTAGAAGAAAAACAATAACATAAGTTCTATCAAATAAAAAAATTCGTAATAGCAACAAAATGAAAGCCCTGTCGACCGTAGGAGAGAAGGCCAGTGCCGAAAGAAGAGCTGAAACTTACACCCCATCCAAAGAAGAAACTCCTGGTCTCTTTGAAACGCCAAACAGCTCCTCGTACGAAACCATGAAGCCACCTCCGCTAAGTCCCCCGAATATCTCGGAGTAGTCCACGCAGACTCGTCTGTCGCTGTCTCCGGCGGCCACGAAGTCGTCATCTGCCGGGGGAAGGTCGAGCACAGGGATTGAGGAGGCGGAAGCTGCAGTGCCGAAAATCTCGCAGTAATCCTCAAACTGCGCAGGAAAGGGCATCCTGCCCAAAAAGTCGTCATAAGCAGGCCTTGCGAACACCGCGGACCCGTGCGGTTTCTTCCCCCAATGCCGGGCGCTACGCAGCTCTTCCATAGCTAGAGCGTGAAAGAGCGGTGTGGAGGAAGAAGAGAGGCCTAGGGCTTTCCTCCACTTTCTGCTCCCTCCTCCCTCCCTCCCAATGTCGAACTCGGCGCTCGTCAGCTCCGGAAATGCAGAAATCTAACCGACCAGCTAGCGACACTTGATTTGGAAAATTTTTTAAAATTTTAAAATGTGTAAATCATTTAAATTTTAGACATTGACGTACATACCACCCAATTCTTTTAAATAACTATATATATATATATATATATATATATATATATAAAATTTAAATTTTTTTTTAATAGAATTTAAATGTTAGCTATCACTTCAAAAGTATCTCCATTTTAATTCTTTTAAGAAAATACATTCATATATCATGTGTGTGTATATATATATATATATATATCCTATATATCTGTGTGGTATGTGTAGAGAGAGAGAGAAAGAGATAAAGTGGCATATAGGTAATAATAGAAGTTTGACAATTAGATATGTAAATATATACAAATTGAGTAGTAGTTATTTAAATCTTTCTTAAAAATTTAACGGCAGGATTTTCTTTATTTAAAAAAATAATATTGAAATAGTTTGTTTAGCTGCCAAATTTAAATTTTTGCATGTCAAAAACAATGGATTGATGTTTTTGAAAAATTATGATATGTAAATAAGATTTAAAAAAGATAGATAAAAAATAGCATTTTAGGGGGTGTTTGGCTTCTTGTAAGAGATAAAATCCGAATTTATCAAATCCAAATATTATTAATCTAGAATAATATTTGGTTCAACTAAATTAAATTTTATTAAATTTGTTTATGTGTTTGGCAAAAATCTGCTCCTATGACTTCTTCCTGAGCTAAATCGGTTAAATTCATGCAATAATTGGATTTAATAAATTCAGCTTTATACTAAAAGAGTGACGAAATGGAAGAAAAATTAGATTTAATGAAGTACGAATTTAATTTGCCCAATTTTTTTCATTTGGCTGTATATAAATTAAATATTACGTAAATACTGCTCAGCTACCAAACACCCCCTTAAGAGTTTAAACATAGATATTATTTATAAAGTTGACATTTTATTATTTATATTTGCAATTCTATATATTTAAAAGAGCCTTTATAAAATTGTTGTAAATTTTAATAGAAGTAAGGAGATATGGATTATTATTTAATATGTCATTAAATCTTTAATAATATCGTTGAATCCAAATTTGTCTAGGAGAACACCTAAGGAATAGAGCATGAAAGAGAGAAAAAGAATAGAGGGAGGACAGTAATGAACAATAAAATTGTGTAATTTTTATTCATTAAACGATCCTCTATTTACAGGAATGGGAACCATGAGATTACATTTGTACCCCTAGTAAAATAGGTACAGTAGGGGATATTTCAGTCAATACATAGTTATAAGGTCAAGAGCCTGAAATAACGTTCGGTCGGGTTACGATACAGACGGTTATTGGCAAAGTGCATAAATGAGGCCAGGATGTCCCAAACCTCCACTTGATTCACTCCTTGCCGTAGTCAAACCTCCACTTGATTCACTCCTTGCAGTAGTCAAAATATTCTTATAAATAATTCTCCCCACATTTATAGGCTGATTGTTCTGAATACAAAAATTCAGAATAGTTCTATCTCTTGTTACCTCACTATGGTGATAGGTAAGTAACAGAGTAGAGGAAATAAAATAGTGCTACGCTTTAGATGTGGCATTCAACATGGAAGCAGAAAAATTTACCCGTTCTCGTTGTTTTATCTTCCATGTCCCTTTCCCATTAGTGAGAAAGTTAATGACATCGTTCAGCGGGCCTTCCATTGTACTGAAGGTTTCATAATTGTAGATATAGGAGTCTGCGACTTCATAAAATGAGTTAATGCAGGTAGCACTAAACTCAACAGAAAACCCTCTTACTCGAACTGTTCCGTCCTCAGAATAGAACGCATTGGCATATAATTCTTTCACAACATTCACAGCAGCCTTGTTGGTAGCATAACAGAAATTTTCCCACATCTGTTCGGTAATAACTCGTTCGACTTCTCCTCTCGGACTCTCAGAAACATGATCTTGTATACATTTCTTCCCTTGAAATTTTGAAATGAATCTCGACTGAGCCTTCGCATTGATGAAGCGAGACTCGTCAAACTTAAGTCGCCTCTTTTGTCGCGGAACCATTTCAATCTAATCAAAATTATAAAAAAAAATTCCGAAATACACTTCAAATACTCAAATAATGGCTTCTAAGAGTGACTCTAAGAGTTCAAAACTAAGTTCCATGAATTTCTTCGAAATATTTTCTCTACTTTTTCATTTTTTTTAGATCTCCTCAATGTGGAAGAAATTCAAGGTGAAAATCAAATATTTTTAGTTTAGAGTGAAGCTCTTACCGAGAGATGATAAAATCCGGTGTCTAAATGCTTTGAAATAACCCTAAATCCAAGATCTTCAAGCCCTAGATCGAAATTTTCATTTTTTAAGAGGAAGGGAATGATGAATAGTGGCGGTTGACTAGTCAAAATCGCGGTTAAAAGTGTTTTTTTCGATATCTCGCCATCACCGGGGTCGTCAGCGCCGTCGGCGAGCTCTATTGAATTAAATAGCCTAATTCTCGAGAAAAATCCGCCATCGGCGACAGTTTCAAAATTAGTTCAATTCCAGATTTTTGCGATTTCGATCAATTTCAAGCCTCGTCGACATTCGTTCAATTATTCTAGACATAAATTTAAGTGATTAAATGATGTACCAACACAAATAAACATTCACAACACAAAACATCACAATTATATATAAAATCTAAGAGTTACAATACACGTTACACGACACACATAAGTTTGGTATTTTCTCAACCTTAATACATAAATTCAGCGTCACACTCCAAGACACAACACTCTAAACGCTGAAAACAAACATTTTATGCTCAATCTCAACTATGTTGAGATCTAAAAGCAAAATTCAAAAGTAAAACAAACACATAAGTTCAAATCAAGTGCACACATAGACATATAGGTAGTAAAGTAAATCTACTACTCCTCCGATTCAGTGCTTGGTCCTCCTCTGATATCGCCCATTGATTGAACATGAACGATTAGACCCAAAACAAACTTCACAATTATCGATCCAATATCAATCGACAGTCCCATTAACTTTACCGATCCTCATTGTCGATAATAGTTTTGTAGAAATGAAGAAGTGTCAGTGTTTAGAAATGGGGCTTAGAAGTGTAGCAGAGAAACTAACATACATGTTTTCTCTCATTTCTCAGTCTTCATTCTCGTCCGTCAAAAATTGGTAGATCTCATTCATCAGATTTCTTGTCGGGATGAAGTTGGAATAAAGGCAGATAGGAACATTCTTGATCATATATAACTCATTAATCCGTGCAAGAGTAAAAGTTATTCATCTACCTCACACATAGACGACTCACTGGTTGATTCCTTGCATATTAGCATAAAACTCCTTCACCACGGGAACGACTACGACGGCAGTAGTGTAGCACAACACTTCCCATCGTAGTCGCACAATCATCTCTTCAATTACTACCGAAAGATTGTTCAATCCTCGATTCATGAATCCTCTTTCTTTGATTAATCTCCTCTTTGTCAGCACTTTGTTGAAGATTCTTTGCGCCTCGGAACTAATGAACTTTCTCCGGTTGAACACTCGAAATCTAGGATTTTTCAGTGGAATTGGAAGCCATAGGGATAAATTTGGTGGAGTTTCAATTCATTTTTGGGTAATATGAATTTAAGAACCGAGTTTGGAAGTTTATAAAGAGTAAATCTCGCCTAAAACTACCAAAAACTGACATTTCAAACTCCGAAAACAGTCATCAGGCCGTTCTCTCCGTCGGCGGCATCGATGGCACCGTCGACAAGCCTTGAGAATTAATTGTCTGGACTCTCGGGAAAAACCCGCCATCGGCAGCGTCGAGACTTTCATCCCGAGCCCGCCGTCAGCGCCCAAGACAAAAATTTTACAGTTTTGCTCTAGTCCGAATGCGTTCCAATTTTCTCTATAGATCCAATTTTTATGATGATTCAAGGGTAACTACGAGTAGTAGATTTCAATACTACCACAAACTAACGATAATTTCAAATAAAAAGACTATAATCGCAATAAAAATAAAAATAAAGATAACCATGGGTTGCCTCCCATAAAGCGCTTAGTTTAACGTCGTCAGCCCGACCTATTCAGATATTATTCAGGTTGACTAACCATTAAAACCTCTTTAAAATTTGATCTTTTACCCTCAAAATACGGTTTTAATCTGTGTCCATTTACTTTAAATCTAATCCCAGTCTTTTGTTCTTCAATTTAAATAGCTCTTTAAGTATAAACTAGGTCAAAGTAAAGGGTCCTAATAACTTTAGTTTCTCCTTATAAATTCTGTTGTTATCATAAGATTCATTTCTTAATTCTTTCAATTCATTCATTTGTAACAATCTCTTCTCACCAGCATCTTTCAAATTATAATTAAATTCTTTAATCGCTCAATATGCTTTATGCTCCAATTATACTGGCAAGTGACAAGTTTTTCCAAAAATTAGCCTATAAGGAGTCATTCCAATAGGAGTTTTATAAGCAGTCATGTAAGCCCATAATGCCGTATCCAGTCTAGTGGACCAATCTACTCTACTAGGGGTTACAGTCTTTTAAAGAATTTGTTTAATTTCTCTATTAGAAACTTTGGCTAGCCCAATGGTTGGAGGATGATATGCAGTATAGATTCTATGAATAATGTTAAACTTTTCTTCCAATCTCTGAATGTATCTATTCCTAAAGATCTTCCGTCAGTAATAATCACTCTTGGCATTCCGTATCTAGTGAAAATGTTTTTCATTAAAAATCTTGAAACACTTTTA
>NW_018164683.1:386275-389546 GCF_001263595.1 Phalaenopsis equestris
AGCTTGTAAAATTTTATAAGTATAAGCAGTTTTATCAGTTCCAAAATTAAAATGTCCTCCAAATTCAGAACATTTCTGAATAATTAGTTTAGTTTCTTCATAAGGTACACATCTTCTCATAATAAGATCCTTACATTGTTTATATAAATAAGACTCATCCAAAAAATATACTTTCACATCATGAAAGAATTTTCTTTGCTGTTGCAATGTCAGCATAGGTGGCAAAATATCACTTACAATAAAATTAACAATATCAGCATACTATGGTATTTTCCACTCATTAATATTAAAGAGTTGTTGATTAGGGAAACTATCCGTAAATTCATTGTCGATGTCAGATAATTCATGATATTCTAATCTTGACAAATGATCAACAATTTGATTATCAGTTCACTTTCTATCAATAACCACAAAATTAAATTCTTGCATCGAAAGTATCCATCTAATTAACCTTAGTTTGACATCCTTCTTTTGCATCAGATATTTAATAGCAGAGTGATCAGTGTGCACAACACATTTAGTCTCAATTAAATAAGATCTAAATTTGTCAAAATCATACACAATAACTAGTAACTCTTTTTCAGTAACAGTGTAGTTAATTTGAGCATCGTTAAGTGTTTTACTAGCGTAGTATATAGCTTTAAAAATCTTTTCATACCTTTGTCCAAGAACAGCTCCAATAGCATAATCACTAGCATTGCACATCAGTTTGAATGGTTTCTCCCAGTTAGCTGAAAATAGGGGCTGTGATTAGTTTTTCTTTTAATAACTCAAAGACATTTAAACAGTTTTCAATAAACTCAAATTTCTTGTCCTTTTCTAAAAATTGGCATAGAGGCTTGGTAATTTTTGAAAAATCTTTAATATAACGCCTGTAAAAACCAACATGTCCAAGAAAACTTCTAACCCCTCTTACATTAGTCGGAGGTGTTAATTTAGATATAACTTGAACTTTTGCAAAGTCTACTTCCATACCATTTTTTGAAATTTTATGCCCTAACACAATTCATCCTGCAACCATAAATTGACATTTCTCTCAATTTAAAACTAAATTAGTTCTTTCGCATCTCCAAAAATTTTTCAAGATAATTTAAGCATGTGTCAAATGATGTTCCAAAAACAGAGAAATCATCCATAAACAATTCTCCATCATCAATTAACTTACTAAATATAGACATCATACATCTCTGGAATGTTGTAGGTGCATTACATAATTCGAAAGGCATTCTTTGAAAAGAAAAAGTTTCAAAAGAACTAGTAAATGTTGTCTTTTCTTGATCCTCATGAGCAATAGGAATTTGATGGTAGCCGGTATATCCATCTAAAAAATAAAAATATTTGTGCCCAACAAGTTTATCCACTATTTGGTCTAAAAATGGTAAAGGGAAGTGATCTTTCTTCATGGAAGTGTTTAATTTTCTATAATAAATGCAAATGCGCCACCAAGTAACTTGTATGATAGGTATTAATTCATTATTCTCTGTGCTTCAGCAGTCACCTCTCCTTTCTTAGGAACACAATGAATTGGACTTACCCAAGCACTGTCCGAAATAGGATATATAATTCCAGTGTCCAACCATTTCAAAATTTCCTTCTTGCTTACTTCTTTCATCATTGAGTTTAATCTCCTTTGTGGATCAACTCTTGGTTTATATTGTTCATTCAGTATAATTCTGTGCATACAGATTGAAGGACTGATTCCTTTAATATCAACTAAGGTCCAACCAAAAGCTTTCTTATATCTTTTTAATGTATCCAAAATTCTTTGCTCTTGCAAATCATTTAACTCTGAAGATATAACAACAGGTAATGTAGACGAGTTTCTCAGAAACACATACTTCAAGTGATTAGACAATATTTTTAACTCAAGTTCAAGTGGATTTATAATTGACAGAACTAGATTCTTATCAGCATTTTCTGTAACATTCAGCATCTCAATTCTTTTCTGAACATTATCTAATTCTTCATTTATATTTCATCCAAAATAACTTCATCTTTATCTTCAAAATCTTTTTTCTCTTCAAAATATTCCTTAAAATGCTCGTTCAATAGATGTTATAGATGTTCACTAAAAAAACATTCATTATTCATTATCTCTTTCAACAGCAGGGTATTTCATAGATTTCGTAATGTTAAAAGTTACTTCTTGATCGTTAACTCTCATAGTTAATTCTCCCTTTTGAACATCTATCATAGCTCTTCTAGTAGCTAAAAAAGGTCTCCCTAAAATTATAGGTATTTTTTTATCTTCCTCCATATCTAAAACAATAAAATCCACAGGAAGGATAAATTTATCAACTTTTACTAAGACATCTTCTATAACTCTCATAGAATAAGTAACTGAACGATCCGCTAACTAAAGAGTTACAGAAGTTGGTGAGACTTCTTCTAATCTTAATCTTTTAAAAATTGATAGAGGCATAAGATTAATGTTGGCTCCCAAATCACATAAAGCTCTTCCATAAAATCTTTCAACGATAGCACACGGTATAGTGAAACTACCTGGATCTTTTAATTTTTCAGGAAGCTTTTTCTGAATAATTGCACTACACTCTTCGCTAAGTGCAACAGTCTCATTATCAGTGAACTTCCTTTTCTTTATCAGTGAACTTCATTTTCTTGTTCAAAATATCTTTCATAAACTTCACATAATTGGGCATTTGCTCTAAAGCTTCTACAAAGGGAATATTTACCATTAATTTCTTTAAGAATTTCTATAAACTTGGAAAATTGTTTATCCTTTTTGTGTTGCTTCAATCTTTGAGGAAACGGTGGTGGAGGTTTCTCCACAGTAATTTTCATTGGTGTAAGTGGATATTCTAAATCTGGGTATTCATGATCCTTTTCTTTTTTTATATCCATTTTCTCTTTTTCAGTTTCAGTTTCTTTTTGCACTCTTATTTCCAATTCTTTTCCATTTCGTAATTGTATTGTTTTTATTTGTTCTTTTCCTTGTTCTTTAGGATTTTGTTCCACAGTACTAGGAAAAGTTCCTAATGTAGTACTAGGAAAAGTCCACAGTACTAGGAAAAGTTCCTAATGTTCGGTTACTAAGCGTAGTAGCGATATGCCACAATTGATTTTCAATTTTCTTAATAGTAGTTCCTTGATTTTGTAACTGATTTCCTTGAATTTGTTATTGATTTCCCTGATTCTGCAATTATTGACCCATGTTTAATATTATCTCTTCCATAGATAACTTCTTTTCCTTAATTTGAGTGTTACTGTTAAATCCTGGAAGATAAGAAGGTCTATAATTAACATTTCCTTG
>NW_018164683.1:389603-391084 GCF_001263595.1 Phalaenopsis equestris
ATTATTCCAATTAAAATTAGGATGATGCACGACAAATTTGTAAAATTAAGTAGTAATTTGAATAAGGGTTGTTGGGTCTATTATTAATAGCATTTAAAGTCTCATACGAAGATTGAACATCCACAAATTGCCCAAATGAATTCTCTTCCATCATAGTAGGTGTTAGAGAATAATTCATTCCATAATGATCTAACTTCTTTGAAAATCATGAATAATAGCTACTCTCTTTGGATTTACTCATTCAGAGGGCCATTGAAAATTATTAGTAGCCGTCTCCTCTATTAAAGAATATGCTTCATCAAAAGGTTTTGACATTAATGATCCACTTGCAACAATATCTATAATTGATCTAAGAGATACCACTAATCCATTGTAAAAAGTTTGAATTATCAACCAATCTGGTAACGAATGATGTGAGCACTTCCTAAGAAGATCTTTAAATCTCTCCCAAGCTTCATATATCGACTCTCCATCAATCTGACAAAATGATGTTATTCCATTTCTAAGTTTAGCAGTTTTGAATGGAGGGAAACATTTGGATAGAAATTTTTGTAAAAGTTCTCCCCAAGTTCTAATAGATCCAGTGCTAACGAATTTAACCACATCTTAGCCTTATCCTTAAGTGAAAAAGGAAAAGTCTAAGTCTAACAGCATCGTTCGAAGCTCTGTCATATTTAAAGGTAGCACAAAGTTCTAAAAAACTAACGAGGTGTAAATTAGGATCTTCATTTGGTGTACCTCCGAATTGACTATTTTGTACCATTTAGATAATAGCAGGGTTGAGCTCAAATGAATTAGCAACTAAATCAAGATTTTGGATAGGTAAGTGAATTTCATCTGCTGTAGGAGTTGCATAATCTCGTAGAGGTCTAGGTTGATGTTCATTTTCTTGTTCATCTAGGTTGATGTTCATTTTCTATTCCTTAATTGTTTACATTATTTTCCATTGTGTCAGGATTTCTAGGTTCTTCTAATTCTCCTAATAGTGTGTTCTAGTTCTGAATCATAGGGTATAAGATTTTCAGGTCTAAATTTATGCATACAATTGAAATCAGTACACAGAAAAATAGTTAACTAAATATGAAAATAAGTTGTAATTTAAGTAAAAATTTTCTAATAGTCCTGATTTGTCCTTTACTCTAATTATGATTTTTTTTAAAATCTAATTTTTACTCCCCGGCCAACGACGCCAAAAACTTGACAGCGACTTTATATATGCTTAAAAATATAAGAATTTGATACTATTTTTAGAAGATTTAAATCCCCGACAACGGTGCCAAAAACTTGACAATGGTTATAGATTTGATAAAGATGTGTATAAAATATTCAATAATTGCAAAGTCACACTTATCAACGTAAGTATACGTATCGCTCAAGTAATACAGGACTCTAATGGAGTCCTGGATATCGATCCCACAGGGAGTAATATTAGAGGCTACAAACTAAGATTTAAAAAATCAATACTTAATCACAACAATATA
>NW_018164683.1:391524-405232 GCF_001263595.1 Phalaenopsis equestris
TTGGATGTAATCTTCACCTTAGTTGTAAAACTCAACATATTTTAACAAATCAATTAGCTAGATTGAAAGTAAATTAAGATTGAAGTGAAAAGATCATCACAACTTCTTTAACATTCTCATGGCACAACCAATTCAAATCACCATTACACAAAATCTCAAGACAAGGAGAAAAATAAAGAAAACAACTCAGAACTCATGGAGAACATACGACAAAACTTGAAATTTATATATAAAAGCAAAGTCATACAAACTTCAATAAGTAAATACAACTTATCTCTAATTCCTCCCCAAGCAAACTCCTCGAAGTTCCTCTGAATCTCTTCCTTTCTTTACAACACACATAATTCTCCTTCGAAGTGGCAAGGAGGAAGAAATTTCTTACTTTCTTCCACTCTTACAATCTCTCAACGAATTCCTCACAATACTAACCACTCGCTACACTCTAATGGGCACCACAAACAACACGCACCACAAATAACAAAGACTCAGCAAACCCCCAGCGGACACCCACTTTTTCGGCCTCCAAATGTTTCTTTTAAAGTTGTAGAAGAGTTTTCAAGAGTTGCCCAAGCGTCTCTTAAAAAATCATCCACATTCAATGCATCTGTTGAGAGAACCGATATGCTCGCCATTGGCAGCCTCGATGGCGCTGTCGGCGGCCTTCTAGAATATTTAATTCTTGACTCTCGGGAAAAACTCACCGTCGGCGCCCAAGATCCAATTTTGGTTTTTTTTGCTCCAAATTCGCTCCTTTTTGCATCTTTTTACTCTAGTGGACATAATTCAACATACCTGCAAAAAAACATAAAAAATACCTTTCTTTAAAGTTCAATATCATCAAAATCAGTGTAAAATAGGTATTAAAATCTCAACATATTTTTCTTTGGTCAATGACCAATTGAAT
The DNA here is from genome assembly GCF_001263595.1 of Phalaenopsis equestris. Classification (NCBI taxonomy): domain Eukaryota; kingdom Viridiplantae; phylum Streptophyta; class Magnoliopsida; order Asparagales; family Orchidaceae; genus Phalaenopsis; species Phalaenopsis equestris. The sequence continues at coordinate 392,429 of NW_018164683.1, forward strand.
TGTTAAAATTGTGAAACATAAGATCTGAGAGGGTTATGTTTTCTACAAGAAAGTAAGAAGCATATTCGATTTTATGGATGAGAATGTAGTTCATGGGATTGAGTGCAAGTAAATAGGAAAATATTCATTGATGGGCATAGAATTAGAGATTTTAGGGTGACAGACTAAAATCCCCAATTTTGTCTAGGCGTTTGGAAACTAAAGCGAGATGTTAGCCCTCAATCGAGGAGAACATGGGAATTTCAGAGTTAGAGCCATCATCTTCCCAACCTGAATTTGGAATTAGAGACAAACACTATATTAGCCAATGTTCTTTGTCGCTTGTAAAAATGAAAAAGAATATAACTGCTCATATTTGGCACAATACAATTTTCTTCAATTTGATAATTCACTGATTATAATCTCGTTGTAAGGGGAATGATTCTTTCTTAAATTTGAACTCTTCGTCATAAAACCTAGTCTAGTTTTTAGTAAATTTAGCTTTGAAGTTTAGAGATTAGTGTAGTAAACGTAGTTTCTTTAGTGGCTTTAAACAAATTTCACCCTATTTTCTTACTTAAGTATTCTATAGTTTAAATATTGTGCTTTTGTGTGATTTCCCTAACAAATTTTCACCTCCCTATGGGATCAATACTTAGGACTCCATCAAAGCAATTTATTACTTGAGTGACACACATACTTGCGTTTGCAACCTAGAGACGATTTGAAATTGAAAGTACACCTTAATTCAATATGAGTGGCAGCTTTAAATATTTTAAAAGAGAAATCTTATTATATGAAGTAAACTTTATTGTGATTAATCTACATATTTTTTAGTATAGCTGTCTTGTGTGTTTTGGTGTTGAAAAACATTTATAACACACCAAAATTCAAGCATCATCAACCTATAGAAGAAATTAAGGGAATCGACCAAGACATGGGAGTTGAGGGCGGAGGAGTATGAGCAGACCATCATAACTCTAACAGAGAGGAATAAAGAATTAAATGAGAAGATGACCAAGATGATTACAAAAAAGATCATGTCGGGACACTGTGCGACCAAATTCAGGTGGGATTGTGACCAAACCAGCACTTACGCATATTTGTAATCTCCTTAATTATGTCAGAAAATATATCTCAATTTATATTTAGCGGCTAGTGTGAAAAATTGCAATGCTTTATGAATTATATTATAGATTTTCACACTAGGGGTACTACGCAAGCATACGTATCATTTCAAGTAATATAAGATTTTTTTTAAAAACCTCAGTTTCAATCCCACGAGGAAAGCGGTAACTCTTAAAATCAACTTACAAAAATTCTATTTAAATTGCAAATTAAAAAGATAAAATATTAAAAATGATAGGCTTACTAAAAATTACTAATAAAAGAGCTTAAGAAGAAAGTAACAACTAAATATAAGAGCTCAACAAAATATAACAACAAGTTTGGATATTATGGAAAAGTTTTTCCTCTTGCAAAGAGATTTTAATCTATGTAGGATTCAAATGATTTAAAACAAAATTGAGGTATTGTGACAAATAGAAGCATATCTTATTCTTTACCCCCTCCTAGTGCTTGCAAAGAACATCAGCTAACTTAAGGTCGATTCCTTAACATCTTGACTCCATACAGTGCTATCTAGCCTCTCACCTCAAGATGCCCCTAGCTTATGCCATCGTAATGAACGAATCCCAGTGTCTGGGTACTAAACCTTAAGCCAAACTGATAAAAATCCGGCTTGTCACTCTAAATCTAACCAATTCTACGCCCATCAAAACTTATCTTCCAATCTGTAGGTGATCGCAATAACTCTACCTAGAAAGAAGTGTGGTATCCACTAGTTAGGTGAAATCATAGCCCTCCTAGGTCATTATGTTTCTAAATGGATTTTAACCTCATAAGTGTCCAATTTACAAAGTAAATGAATATTTCATGAAAATACCATCACAATATTTAAAATTAAAAAGAAATCTTTAAATCATTCTCATCCCACAAGATTAAGTCCAATACAAGAAGAAAAAAAGGGAACTACTCAGAATTCATGGAGATTAAACAAAAACAAAATATTTGCAATGAAATCCAAGTCTTAAAACAAAAACTCAAACACAAATATAAAGTACCTTATGTCTTTTCCCCAGTGAAACTCCTTGAGTTTTCTCTAAGCGGTCTTCAAACTTCTTAACACTAAAACACACTCACACTTACACTTGAACACAAAATATGAAAAAATCTAACTCACTATTGTCGCCCAATTAAAGTTTTGAGGCTCCAAAAGGTCTCTAAATTTGGTCAAATTCTTCTCATTAAATAGAAAACAGAAAACAACCAAAGGTTACTTCAAACACCCCTTCAAAATTTGTTCAAATTCAATGTATCTTCTAGAAAGGCAGCTAGCACTATAGCGCCAGTCTGGCACCATAGCGCCCTTGTCGCCCGTCTGTGGCGGTATGAAGCCAAGGGGTGACACTATGGCGACACACAAAAATCATCATTTTTGTTCCATTTTTTCCTCATTTTCTCTAAATGTCCATTTCATGTACCTGAAACCAAAAACTTGCAAAATATCTTCCTTTAAAGTGCAATATCTAAAAAAATGTACATAAAAGGCTTATAAAACATGCGCTAAAAATATGTTATTTTAAGGTGGATCAATTCTCCCAAACTTAAACATTACTTGTATTCAAGTAACTCCTTATACTATATATAAAATTTATAACATGTGGTAGCAAATTTAACTTAAGGAATTCTATAATTTATGCTTTATAAAATTATGCTTTATAAAATGCTATAGTAAAATGCTATAGTGAAACTTTCTGAAAAAATTTTAACAACACAAGTTAAAAACTAAAGTACAAAAAAATTTAGTAGTCAAGTTTTAAAATTATGATTTTCTATCTATTTCAAAAATAACGAAAATTAGTCATACTTAAGACACTTAGAAGAAATACCAAAAAAAAGAATTGCATGAGAACTTTATTAGTAAAGGTGTTAATACTTCTAAGTCAAGTTAGAAATATGACTAAGTTTCTTTCCTTACAATGATTCAAGTAGAGCCAATTTTATATTAGGCATCTCCTCAAGCTTCTCCTCACATTTTTTTTCTTTTTTCTTTTCTTTTTCTTTTTCGTTTAGGATCATTTTCAATCCTTTCTTTTTCTTTTTTTTTTCTTTTCTTTCATATGCTATGTGAGGATTACTATATCTAGATAGCTTTCAATAATTTTGAACTCCACTATCTTCCTCTTAAATTTAAAAACATCTCACATTTTCTTACTTTAAGAAATGTGTATTAGCTTAAGATTTTTCATAAAGTCTCTATTCATTCTTTCCAAGTATAAATCTAAAATCCTTAATATTTCCAAAAATATAGTATTCTTTACTTTAAATAGTAAAAGCATAACTCCAAACATTTCATACTAAGCATCTTAATTCTAGAATTAACCTTTATTATTGAAAACTTTTACTTAAGTTATATATAAACTTCATAAAATCAAAAACATAGTTTTCTAAAGTTAACTCTACATACTACAGGTTATGTTAAAAATAATTTTGAAAAAAATAATTTCTGAGGACAAAATAAAGTTTAGTTTAAAAAGAAGTTTCTCCCCTCCCCCAAAATAAAAATTTTAAACTAATTTGAAGCAGGAAAGTTCATGAAGGAAGAGAAAATTTTTTTAAAATTTTAAAACAGGAAAACTAATGCAATTACAGGTAAGAAAGACAAGTAGTGATAAATATAAGATTAATATGCATAACAATAAAAAACTAAAAGAAACACTACTCTAGCATTTACATTGGAGCAAAAAATAAATAGTATAAATAACAGTTTAATAGAAAAAAAAATTAAAAAGAAATCAAATACAAGCACACTCCAACATAAGTAAAACAAATCACTAACATAACTGAGTCCAAATTTTCAAACACAACAAAGTGAAAGAAAACAACACACTACACATCAATCTTCATCATCTCTAGCATCATCATCATCATCACACAAATTGATGTTCTCATCCATCTTATAAGGTCGATATGGTGTGAAAGTAGGGCAAGCAGAAAATTCTACAGAATGGTCACCTCCCATGTATCTCCTCATAACCTCATTATAAGAAAAATCATTCTCAACCTTCCTCATTATAATATTATCAATATTATACAAATGAGATTCAATTCCTTTCACTTGATTATGTAGATTTATGATATCTCCTTGTTAAACCATCATTTGTTCTATAAGAGAATGCAAAGAAATAGACTCAGAAGTAGATGGTCTAGAAGTAGGAGCAGGAGTAGAAGTAAAAGCTGAAGTATAAGGTATGTTAACTCGAGTCCTATGTTTACTCCCAAAATGTCTCTCATATTTTTCTAAATTAATTTTTAAATGGGTTTATAAGATGGTAAAGTTTCTTCCTAAGTCTCATACTTCGCTCCAAATCCAACAGACACAGTAGTAATAAGAGAAGCGTAGCTCAAACCTTCTATAGTTTTTCCTTTTGAAGAAACAAGCTTATTGGTATAAATGAAGGAGCCAATGTAAATAGGTTTCTTCATCTGAATACAATAGTTTAAAGTGGCTCTCTCATAGGTTACCTCACTAAAATGGTTGATAGGCAGTAATCTATCAGAGATGAAATAGTGTCAAGCTTGAGAATGAACATTAAGTTTTGAAAAAGAAAAGTTCATTAGTCACCCATTCTTAATCTTCTAAACTCCATTTATATTAGTAAAAAATCCCATAATCTCTTCTATTTCAGCATCAGTAGGATAGAACTCAAAAAAGAAGCAGTTAGGAACACTGTGCAGTTGTTATATGTGATTAATTTGAACAAAACTAATATCCACTTATTGCCTACGCACAAAAACCAAATCATCTAATTGATCGGGCAAGTTGGCATAGAATTCACGAACAAAAGAAATCACAGATTCGACAGTGAAATAACAAAAATGTTCCCACTATCGCTCTGCAATCAAATACTCAATAGTACTACTAGAATGTAGAAAACTGTGTTCTGCAATCAACTTCTTCAATGATTACAGATCGACATATCTATCACGTGTCCTTGCACCGACAAACTTATCAGAATCAAAAGTTGTCTCTTTTTTGCCTCTCTTCATTTTAAGAGCCATGTGTAATATAAAAATTTCAAGATAAATTCCAAAAATAACTATCTCAACTTTATAGAGGCTCCTAAAAATACATCTAAACACAAATAATCATTTAACCATGGATTTCACACTATTTTCATCAAATCTTCTAATTTTTGGCCTAATCCACAATGTGGGTGAAATCCATTTCCAAATCAAAATATTTCAAATCTAGAGAGAAGATCTTACCTAGATATGAAGAAACCCCAAGTTTGGAAGCCTATCTCCAAGCTAATCAAGCACAAATTGAAACCTTAGGGGAGTGAAACACAAAATATGGAGGAAGGAGACAAACCAAAGGGTAAAAATGGCAAAATCTGTGGGTCTAGGCACTTAAAATGACTAACACGAGAGCTATAGCGCCATTGATACCCATCCATATTTTATTTTTTTTTTATTTGAAAAGGAAATAAAAATTTTGGATGCAGAATGGATCTTTTTTCAAATTTTAATGGCTAATCTTTTACTTATTGAGTTCGTCCACTATCCAAATTTTTAAATTCGTAAATTCTAATTTGAATACATGATACACCAAAAATATATGCATTTTATGGCCCATATTTTATACACAATTTTGGTGATATTGCACTTAAATAGAACATATTTTTTATGATTTATTGAGTTGTTGATTTTTAGGACTTGGAGCAAAAAAGAAGCAAAAAGGATGAAATTTGGAGTCAAAATGGAAAAATTGAAAAAAATTTTCAGTGCTGACGGCGGCAGATTGGGCACCGACGACATTGTTTGACAGAGAAGGTGGATTAAATTAAATGGCCTCTGGCGCCAATGTCTGTGCAAGCCCCATTTCTAGAAGATTCGATGAATTTGAATGATTTTTGAAGAGTTTTTGGATGCACATATTGGGGAACTGACCCTAGGCTCTATTTAGGGCTAAAATTTGATCAAAAAAGCACCCCCCCTCGCACCATTTCACATTCTTCCATTCACTCAGTTTTCCTCTTCGCATGCTTACATTACACACCATTTGTTAGTTATTGTCTTTATAGTTTTGAGTTTTTGTAGTGAGTTTAAGTGTGAATTATTCTTGAATATGTGTTTAAGAGGAAGAGAAGTGAGAGATTTCTTATTCCTGCATTTCCCAAGAGGGACTACAAAAGATTTTCTTTGAAAAAGAGATTCAGATAAGTGTTGTTTGTTTGTTATTATTGTATGATCTTTCTTTTATATATGAAATTTATGTTTTTTTGTATCTTTCTCATGAAGTTTGAGTAGATTCCTTTATCTTTCTCCCTACTCTAAGATAGGGTGAAATGTAGAGATAATTTGGATGTGCCAATGATAAAATTTAAAATAACTTATGATGGTTTTTCAACTCTGCTCTTAATTTACATTTTGATCTGGCCAAATGAATTTTTAAAATATTTTGTGAAACATATGATCCGAGAAATGGAGTATGAGTTCTACAACAGAGTGAGAATCACATTAGAATCACATTTAAGTTCATGAAGGAGTGTTTCATTCATGGAATTAAGTGCAAATCGCGACTTTAAGTGCAAATAAATAGGGAAATATACTTTGTTGGGTGAAGAATTGGAGATATTTCTAGGGTGATAGACTAAAAATTCCCAATCCAATCTTAGTGTTTAAAAACTAAAGCTAGAGTTAGCCTTCAGGGAAAGGGAAGTGGGAGCTTTGGAGTAAGAGACAATATCCTCCTAGCCTAGCTATGGATTTAGGGACTAAACCTAAGATTAGCCAATGCTTTTTTATAACACTGAATCAGGGTAGAGAATTAAAATTGCTCCTATTTCGCACAATACACACCTAAACTATTTATCTCATCTCATTTCACTAAAAAGCTCATTGTAGCGGGAAAGATGTTTTTTTTCATATAAGAAAACTTCATCACATAAATATAATTTAGTAGTTGTTGTTTTAAACTCTGCATTTAGGTTTTGCTAGCTGTTAGTAAATTAGTTTTGTTAGCATCTTACACATTCAAAATTAGTGACAGTAATTTCGTTTGATTTATGTGAATTTCCTAGTTAATTTATCATTTTTAAATGTGAATTTCCTAGTTAATTTATCATTTCAAATTTAAGCCTTCCCCGTGGGATCGATATTTAGGACTTAAACATAATATTACTTGATAATGATACGTATACTTACGTAGAATCTCAATCTTAAGTGCTTAAAGTTATTATTACTAAAATACCACATCAAGTTTTTGGCACCGTTGTAAAGTGGAGTCAACTTTATAAAATTTTACCCAACTATATTCAACTAGGATAAAGCTTTTAGCGCTGTTGTTGGGGAAAGTAACGATAAATTAAATAGATTTTATAAATTAAAAAATTTAGAGATAAAAATATACAAAAGATAAAAAAATAATATATATATATATATATATATAATTAAAAAAAACGATTAAGAATTAGAACGTACTAATAGAAAAATTAAAAAACAAAAAAAAGAAATTAAAATTTTTAACAACATGGCGAATAACTTAGATAATCAAATAAATGAAAATCGACAAAGACCTTTAAAAGAGATGAACTTCACTTAACTATTCAAAATTCTAATGTTGCAGCTAATTCATTTAAGAATAAACCTACTATTATCCAAATGATACAAAATAATCTGGATTTCCCGTTTTTCTCCATACCGTTTCGCAAATTAGTAACCCCTTTGTGAAATTATTGCTATAACTTACATATTGCTAGTTTTCTTGAAATTTGTGCTACTTTTAGAATGACGGAGTGTCTAATGATATTGTTAGACTTAGACTTTTTCCTTTTTCATTAAGGGATAAAGTCGGAGCTTGGTTAAATTCATTAGCACCCAGATCTATCAGAACTTGGGAAGAACTATCACAAAAATTCTTAGCTAAATATTTTTCACCCTAAAAAATTGTTAAGCTTAGAAATGATATTACATCTTTTCGTCAGCTTGAAGGGGAATCAATATATGAAGCTTGGGAAAGATTTAAGGATCTCCTTAGAAAATATCCACACTGTGCTTTACCAAATTGGTTAAGAATTCAAACTTTTTAAAATGGATTAGTAGGATCACTTAGATCTATTATAGATGCTGCTGCAGGTGGATCTTTAATGTCAAAACTTTTTTTATGAAGCATACTCTTTAATAGAAGAAATGACTACTAAAAATTTTCAACGGCCCTCTGAACGGGTAAATCCTAAGAGAGTAGCTAGTATTCATGAATCTGATGTAATGTCTATTTTAGCATCTCAAATTGCTGCTATATCAAAAAATAATTGATCAAATTGGAGTGAACTATTCTCAAATACCACCAGAATTAGAGGAACATTCACTAGGACAGAAAATTGATAATCAATCATCTTATAAAACTTTGAATGTTATTAATAATCAAAATAATAATCCATATTCTAACTATTTCAACCCTGGATAGAAAAATCACCCTAATTTTAATTGGAATAATTATAACAATTCAATGAACCCCTCAGGAAATTTAAATAATCAAGGAAATCCTAATTATTGACCTTATTATCCTCCTGGATTTAACTCTAACCCTAACCCACAAGTTAAGGAAAAGAAGTTGATGATGGAAGAGGTAATGTTAAATATAGGAAATCAAATACAAAATCAAGGGGCTGTTATTAAAAATATTGAAAATCAATTAGGATATATTGCTGCCCTTCAGGATAACAGACCTTCAGGAAATCTTCTGAGTAATGTGGAAGTTAATCCCAAAGAACAAAATAAAGAGCAAATTAAAGCAATTCAATTATTAAGTGGAAAAAAATTGAAACAAGAATCCAAAGAGAAACTGAAGTTGATGAGGAGAAGAAAAGTGACCAAAATGAAAATGAACAAACACAAGTTCTCCAAGAAAAATCATTACCTCCATTTCCTCAATGACCAGAGTAGAAGAATAAAGACAAACAATTTATTAAATTTTTGGAAATCCTGAAAAAATTAATGATAAACATTCCTTTCATCGAGGCTTTGGAACAAATGCCAAGTTATGTGAAATTTATGAAAGATATACTAAATGAGAAAAAGGAAGTTGCAGATCGTGAGACTGTTGCACTTAGTGTAGAGTATAGCGATATTATTCAAAACAAGCTTCCTAAAAAATTAAAAGATCTTGGTAGTTTTACTATACCTTGTGCAATTGGTGAAAACTTTTATAGAAAAGCCTTATGTGACTTAGGAGCGAGTATCAATCTTATGCCTCTATCCATTTTTAAACATTTATATTTAGGAGAGATTTCCCCTACTACTGTAACTTTTTGATTAGCTGATCAATTAGTCACTTATTTTAAAGGAGTTATAGAAGATTTTTTAGTAAAAGTGGATAAATTTATTTTTCTTGTAGACTTTATAGTATTAGATATGGAGGAAGATAGAAAGATTCCTTTTATTTTGGGGAGACTATTTCTTGCAACAGAGAGAGATGTGATAGATGTACAAAAAAGAGAATTAATAATGAGAGTTAATGATCAAGAAGTAAAATTTAATATTGCAAAATCTATGAAATATCCTGAAATAAAAAAAGACAATGAATGTTTTAGGATGGAAGTTACTGAGTAATGAGCAATTTAAGAAAGGGTTTGAAAAAAAATTAAAGCAAGAAGAGTTTATTAAGAATGAGAATGAAACAAAAGAAGAAAATTTAGATTATATTCAGGACAAATTTGAAGCTTTAGATTTGTTGGAAAATGATAAGAAAAATCTTATTCCTTCAAGTATTAGACCACCTCAACTTGAACTGAAAGTATTACCTACTCATTTAAAAAATGTGTTTTTAGGAGATTCGTCTACATTGTCTATTATTGTATCTTCTAATTTAACTAAAATTCAAGAGCAACAATTAATAAAAATGTTAAAAAGATTTAAAAAGGCTTTTAGATGAACTATAGCAGATATTAAAGGAATTAGCCCTTCAATTTGTATGTACAGAATTTTATTAGATGATCAATACGAACCTAAAGCTTATCCTTAAAGGAGATTAAACCCAATAATGAAAAGTTGTTAAAAAAAAATTTAAAATGATTAGATGCTAGAATTATATATCATTTTTCAGACAGTGCTTGGGTAAGCCCAGCCCAATTCACTCCAAAGAAAGGAGGAGTGACTGTTGAAGTAAATGAGAAAAATGAATTAATTCCAGTAAGACAAGTTATTGGTTGTTGAATTTGTATAGACTATAAATTTTTGGCAAATTTATATAGATTATAGAAAATTAAACATGGCCACTAGGAAATATCACTTTACTTAACCCTTTCTAAACCAAATGTTGGATAAATTGGATAGAAACAAATACTAGTGCTTTTTTGATGGATATACCGGTTATCATCAAATTTCAATTGCTCCTGAGAAACAAGAGAAGACAACATTTACAAGCCCTTATAGAACATTTGCTTTTCGTAGAATGTTTTTTGGACTATGCAATGCACCTGCAACATTTCAAAGATGTATGATGTCAGTATTTACTAATTTGATTGAACATGAAATGGAAGTATTTATGGATGATTTCTTTGTGTTCGAGGCTTCATTTGAACTATGTTTAAAAAATTTAGAAAAGTTTTGGAATTATGTGAAAAAATCAACCTAGTACTAAATTGGGCAAAATGTCAATTTATGGTTGCAATAGGAATTGTACTTGGGCATGTACTTGGGCATAAAATTTCTAAAAATGGCATGGAAGTAGATGCTGCAAAAATTAAAGTTATGGTTACTACGGTCAGAGGGGTAAGAAGTTTTCTAGGACATGTTGGTTTCTACACATGCTACATAAAATTTTTTTCAAAAATAACTAAGCCATTATGCCAAATTTTAGAAAAAGATACGAAATTTGATTTTAATAAGGACTACATAAAAGCATTTGAACTATTGAAAGAGAAATTAATCACTCCAATATTTTAAAGATGTATGATGTCAATATTTAGTAATTTTATTGAACACGAAATGGAAGTATTTATGGATGATTTCTTTGTGTTTGAGGCTTCATTGGAACTATGTTTAAAAAATTTAGAAAAAGTTTTGGAATTATGTGAAAAAATCAACCTAGTACTAAATTGGGCAAAATGTCAATTTATGGTTGCACAATTTATGGTTCAATTTATGGTTACAATAGGATTTTTACTTGGGCATAAAATTTCTGAAAATGACATGAAAGTAGATCCTGTAAAAATTTAAGTAATGGTTACTACGGTCAAAGGGGTAAGATGTTTTTTAAGACATGTTGGTTTCTACAGGTGCTACATAAAATTTTTTTCAAAAATAACTAAGCCATTATGCCAACTTTTAGAAAAAGATACAAAATTTGATTTTAATGAGGACTGCATGAAAGCATTTGAACTACTGAAAAAGAAATTAATCACTCCACCTATAATAGTCTCATCTAATTGGGAAAAATCATTTAAAATAATGTGCTATGTTATTGATTATGTTATTGGAGCTGTTTTAAGACAAAGGCACAACAAAGTTCTTCAAGTAATATAGTATGCTAGTAAAACTCTAAATGATGCTCAAATTAATTACACTACTACTGAAAGAAAGTTATTAGCTATTATTTTTGCCTTTGATAAATTTAGACCTTTTACTTAGACCTTACTTAATTGAAACTAAATGTATAGTTTATACATATCATTCTGCTATTAAATACTTGATGCCAAAGAAGATTGCTAAACCAAGATTAATTAGATGGATACTTCTATTGCAAGAGTTTGACTTTACTGTAGTTGATAGAAAGGGAAATGATAACTAAATAGCTGATCATTTGTCTAGACTATAAAAAGAAATATTAACTAATTTTATAAATGAAATTTTAGAAAATTTCTCAGATGAATAATTATATAGTATTGATGAAATAAATACAGCGTGATATGCTGATATAATAAATTATATTGTAAGTAATATTCTACCACCTGATATTAAGAATCAATAATTAAATAAATTTATATATGATTCAAAATTCTATTTTTGGGTGACCAATATTTATATAAACAATGTAAAGAGCTAATTATTAGAAGGTGTATGCCTTACGAAGAAACTCAACAAATAATTGAAAGAAGTCATGATTCTGAATTTGGAGGACATTTTGGAATAAATAGAACTGCATAAAAAATTTTGCAAGCTGGAATTTATTGGCTTACTCTTTTTAGATATGTTAATGAATATATTAAAACATATGATATATGCCAGCGAGTAGGAAATATTTCTAGAAGAAAGGAAATGCCTCTTAATTACACATTGAAAGTTGAAATTTTTGATGTGTGAGGATTAGATTTTATGGGACCATTTATGCCTTCATTTGGAAGCTTATATATTTTACTTGTTGTTGATTATATGTCCAAATGGATTGAAGTTGTTGTTATACCTAAATGTGATGCTCGGAGTGTTTCTAAATTTTTAAATAAAAATATTTTTTCAAGATGTGGAATGCCTAGAGTAATTATTACTGATAGATGATCTCATTTTAGGAATAAGAGAATCAAAAAATTAATTAAAAAAATATGATATTATGCATAGATTCTCTACTGCTTATTATCCTTAGAATAGTGGTGTAACAGAAATATTAAATCTTGAAATAAAATGAATTTTAGAAAAAAATATAAATGCCAATAAATTAGATTTGTCTGCTAGATTAGATACTACATTATGAGCATACAGAACTGCTTATAAGACTCCTATAGGAATGTCCCCATATAGACTTATTTTTGGAAAAAAACATGC
>NW_018164683.1:405409-421847 GCF_001263595.1 Phalaenopsis equestris
GGAAGATTATTAAGAAGAAGTTTGAACCTAGATAAGAAGTTTTATTATATAATACAAGATTGAGATTATTTATAGGAAAACTATAATCTAAATGATTATGATCATTTAAAGTAACTAAAGTCTATCATTATGGAATTGTTGTTATTAAGGATCCTAAAACTGGAAAGATATTTAAAGTTAATAGGCATTGATTGAAATATTATTATGAATGACAAATACTACAGTTTAAAGAAGTTTTAATGTTAAGTCAACCCAACTAAACAAATGGTACGTCGGTCTGATGATTTTAAACCAAGCGCTTTATGGGAGGCAACCCATATATAAATATATATATCTATATATTACTATTTTGTTTAAAAAGTGTATTTATGTCTTAGGAAATAATAGTATCTTTAAGTCCTACACAATTTTATATATCATAAATAAAGATAAATATTGGTATTGGAGGAAAATTTGGAATTAAATTGAACAAAAAAGTTATAGACACGAATTTGGCTTCTTGCGTCTACGGCGCCAGAATGGGCATCGACAACGTCCGCCTATTGGACCATGGCACCGACAACGCCATCGGGAGCGCCGATGGCATCTCGAGCAGTTTTCCATGTGCAGAGTGGTTTTAGCGAACTTTGGCGGGATTTTACTCCTCAATAATCACTAAGAGGTGTTTTTAAAGTCCTAAAACTGTCTTGGAGGTCCAGAAACTTCCTAATTTTGAATTCCATGGCTTTCAATTCCAGAAATACTTCAAGGTATGAAGTTTTTAATTGATGAAAGTTAATCAATTTTGACACGCAAAAATTATAAGATAAATTCATCACAAAGAAGAGACTTATCAAGGAGAGAGGCTTTGTCAACCATTGATTGAGTCATCCAAGTTCACAGATTGAGAAAATCATTGTGTAAAGGCGTTGGGAAGTTCTGTGCTACACTACCACTACAGTTGTAGTACCTGTCATAAAGGAGTTTTATGCCAACTTACATAGAATTAACCAAGGATTCGTCTTCGTTTGAGGTAAAGCTATCATTTACTTCAATATGTCATCTACTCAGATTAATGATTTGTATATGATAGAAAATGTTCCAATATGTCATTATACAAATTTTATCCCAACGAGAGATATGGTGCAAGAAGTATATAATTTTCTCACAGATGAACATAAAAATTGGGAAATCAGAGAAGAGGGATACATTAGTTTCTCTGCTTCGCTGCTTAATCCAATTTCAAAACAATGACATTTCTTCATATATGCAAAATTATGCAAAATTCCCTACCATGAAGATTAGTAGAGTTACTAGAAGAAGTGTCATTTTAAACTATTGGATTCAAATGGAAAAACCCATTGATGTGGGGTCAATTATTTTCAAATATGTTATGAGTATTATTATGAATGGGCCAATATATGGACTGGGGCATCCTTCTACAATTTTCTTACTTTGTAGTCAATCTCAAGTTCCATATGAAAGTTGGGAAAAAGTTTTATTACCTTGGGAGCCCATGATTCTTACTGATGTCAATTATATATGTAATGAAAATGAAACATTAGATGTTATTTTAGACCATTCATCACATGTTTCAACACCATTGATGCCACCAGCAGTTGGAAGTTCAATATCTTTGTAGAAGAGAATGAAGAAAATAGAAAGTGAACTTCAGAGTATTATCAATACAATAGGAAATCTTAACTACCTTTTTGATCACTTAGATTGGAGAATGAAGGAGAACATTGATCATACTGGGACAATTGAAGCATGATTGGTGCAGATGTTCAAGAAAAATGGATGGATCGATGAAAATTCGACTGATCAATTCTCGTAACGACCCTTCTACAATTTGTATGTCTATTACCAGTCTATAAGAGATATTAGAGGAGGAGTAAGCACTGAATAGGAGGCAGAATAATTGAAAAAGTTAGACTTTTTCAATTTTAAGGCAAACAAAGTTCGGATTTCATCTTCTCTAGGTAAGGGATACACTTTGAACACAAAATTTTTTATTTTTACCAAGGATTTATCTTACATTGCCGAGATCCAAAATTTTGAGATTTTTTTGGACTATTTTGAGAAAATCTTTTGGTGAAGAACTCTTACTTAGTAGATTTAAGTTAAAAACGTTCTAAATTGTGATTTTCTAATTTTTTGGGAATTTATTTGGATTTTATCAATTTTTCGTAGATTTACCATAACACCTAAAATAAGCAAAGGAAAGAGAAAGATAGATTTTGCTGACCAAAAGTTTGTCAACCACAAGGCCAACATTTGCTTCAATAGTCTACTTACAACTAAAAAAAGTGATTCCATATCAAGGATTTAAAAATCCAGGTGGAGAAGTTGAAAGATTAATCAATTATCGACAGTGGGAGAACTTCTGTTACTTTACTACCGAGGCTATTATTGGTGTGGTGATGGAGTTCTATGCCAATTTTAATGAGACTTCTGAATATTATGTGTTTATTTGTGGGAAAATGGTAGAGTTTATTCCGAGGAACATTAATGAATTTTATCAGTTAAAAGATGTGTATAGCTGCCAATACAAATCATTTTCTGCTACAAATGAGGCCTTGGATGAGGTTATTTCTTTTCTTACTGATGGAAGAGGAACCTGGAAGGTGAAGAATGGAGTTAAGGTAAACTTTTCTCTTTCTATGTTAAATTTAGTATCTAAGGCCTGACACTATTTTATTTCTAGAAGAATGATACCAACGAATCATCATAGTGAGGTAACAAAGGATAGAGCCATCTTGAACTTCTGTATCTAACAGGTGATGAGGATAATTGTAGGCTCTGTTATTTATAAGAACACTCGATTTATTGCTTTAGGAGAGACCACTGGTGGTTTAGCTCACCCTGCACTGATCTTCACTCTATGTGAATATGCAGGAGTTGATTATAGAGCAGATGATGAGAGGATTGAACCTCTAAAACCTATTGGGCCTGTCAATATAAAAACTTATAAATCTCATGTTGGATTGAGATCCGGAAGTAGGACTGGGGATATTCTTTCTACTTCAAGTACTTTTAGTACCCCTACTATCCAGGAACTTATGAAGAAAATGATGACCTAATAGGGAGATATCTTGAAATTGGATAATAGAACGGAAAATATGGAGGCCATACATACTCACAATGATGATTTGATAAGATAAAAGTTTGAATATGATGCTGCTTATGATGATGTAATGGTCAAATATATGAAGGGTGATCACTCAGTTCAGTTTCCTACTCAGCCTGTTTTTACTCCACATCAACAGCAGAATTTGGATGAGGAGGAGGAAGAAGAAGAAGACAACGATGATTGGTGATGCTTTAATTAGATTTCTATTTATTTTCATGTTTAATTGTACTTTATTGTTGAGACTGTTTGTTTGTGGACTGTGATGCTTTACTTTAATTGTATGTTGTATTGTGTAATGTAGATTTGTGAAATTGCTGGAAGTTATTAATTTTTAGTACTTTATCGGATGTATTTGTAGTTAACTCTTTCTCATCAAATTTTTATATGTATTATGTGCAATTTAATGTTTTAAGTCTTGTAGCTTTTCATATTAGCACCTGCAATATTTCAGAGTTAAGTTTCAAATCAGAACCTTCAACAGGTATGTCTTTTCTTTATGTATTAAATGTTTTCAGTTTTTTTTTTCAGTTTTTCATGCAAAATCTTTTAAAAATTTAAGTTGGGGGGGCGGGGGGGAGAAAAACTTCTCTCTATAAGAAAATAAACAGAAAATAAACTTAATTTTATTTATCCTCAATTAGTTATATTTTCAAAATATTTAAAATTTAACATGACCTTTGGTATTAAAGGGTAACTTTAGATAACTATATTTATGTTTCTAAATATATAGTAAACTTAAGTAAAAATTTTTAAATAATAAAGGTTAATTTTAGATATTAAGATATTTGGATGATAGAATAAAACTATATTTCTATTTTAAGTAAAGAAATTTATATTTTTAAAGTATTAAAATCTTAGAGATTCATGTAAGAAGAAAAAGATTAAAACTGTATGAAAGATCTTTAAAGCTAATATAAATTTATAAAGTGAAGGAATGTTAAAATTTTTTAACTTTAAGAAGAGGATACTTTAAGAAGAGGATAGTGAAGTAAGAAGAGGATAGTGAAGTTCAAAATCAATAAAGGCTATCCAGAGATAGTAATCCTCACATAAAAAAAGGAAAGAAAAATGATTGAAAATGATCATGAAAAGAAAAAGAAAAAAAAAGAAAAGATATAGGATTAAAAATGATCCTGAAAAGAAAAAGAAAGGAAAAGAAAAGAAGAAAGATGTGAGGAGATGCCTAATTAAAAATTTGGCTTCACTTGAATCAACTTAAAGAAGAAGACATGGCTACATTTTTTAAACTTATATTTCAGTATTAGCATATTTATTAGTAAAGTTTCAGGAAGTTCTTTTTCATATGGATACTCTCAGTGGCTTTGATATGAATAATTTATAATTTTCGTTGAAAAGAATAGAGAATCAAAAATCTTAGACTTGGCTGCTAGATATTCTTATACCTTTAGTATTAATTGGAGTTATTTTAATTTTTTTTTAAGTTATGCTATTGTATTTAGTGGACTAAGATATGGAAATCTACAAGTTAAAATCCTTACCATGAGTCATATTTTTATGTAGTAAAAGAGTTACTTGAGGACAAGTAAAATTTAAGTTTGGGGGATTTTGATACACAAAAAATATATGTATTTTTAGACCCAAATTTTATATTCATTTTTAATGATATTGCACTTTAATGGAAGACATTTTTTTATATTTTATTGCAGGTTGTTGATTTTTAGGACTTGGGGCAAAAAGGAAGCAAAAAAGGATGATATTTGAAGTCAAAATGGGGAAATTGAAAAATTGTTCAGCGCTGACGGTGTCGTTTGACAGAAAAGGTGGATTAAATTAAATGGCCTTTGGCGCCGATGACGCCAGTGTCGGTGTAAGCCCTATTTTAGAAGATTCGATGAATTTAATGCTTTTTGAATAGTTTTTGGATGCACCTATTGGGGAACCAACCCTAGGCTCTATTTAGGGCCGAAATTTTATCAGAAAAGCCCCCCTTGCACCATTTCACATTCTTCCATTCACTCAGTTTTCCCTTTTGCATGCCTACATTCCACACCATTCAACGCCACTAGTTAGTTATTGTCTTTATAGTTATGAGTTTTTGTGGTGATTTTAAGTGTGAATTCTTATCTAAGAAGTGTTTAAGAGGAAGAGAAGTGAGAGATTTCTTATTCCTACATTTCCTAAGAGAGACTATAAGGGATTTGCTTTGAGAAATAGTTTCAGATAAGTGTTATTTGTTTATTATTATTGTATGAACTTTTTTCTAAATATGAAATTTATGTTTTGTTGTATCTTTCTCAAAAAATATGAGTAGATTCCCTTATCTTTCTCCCTACACCGAGATATGGTGAAATGACGAGATAATTTGGATGGGCCAATGATAAAACTTAAAATAAATTGTGATGGTTTTTTAACTCTGCTCTTAATTTACTTTTTGATTTGGCCGATTGAATTGTTAAAATATGTTGTGAAACCTATGATCCGAGAAATGGAGTATGAGTTTTACAATAGAGTGAGAATCACATTTAAGTCCATGAAGGAGTGTTTCATTCATGGAAGTAAGTGCAAATAAATAGGAAAATATACTTTGTTGAGTGTAGAATTGGAGATATTTTTTGGGTGACAGACTAAAAATCCTCAATTCGATCTTAGTGTTTAAGAACTAAAGCTAGAGTTAGCCTTCAGGGGAAGGGAAGTGGGAGCTTTAGGGAGCTAAAGTCCTGCTAGCCTAGCCACGAATTTAGGGACTAAACCTAAAATTAGCCAATGATTTTCTATAACAATGAATCAGAGTAGAGAATTAAAATTGCTCCTATTTGACACAATACACACCTAAACCATTTATCTCATATCATTTCACCAAAAAGCTCATGTAGTGGGAAAGATGCTTTTTTATATAAGAAAACTTCATCACATAAACATTGTTTAATATTTACTGTTTTAAACTCTGCATTTAAGTTTTGCTAGTAGTTAAAAAATTTGTTTTATTAGTATCTTACACATTCAAAATTAGTGACAGTAATTTTGTTTGATTTCTGTGAATTTTCTAGTTAATTTATCATTTTAAATTTAAACCTTCCCCGTGGGATCGATATTTGGGACTTAAACAGAAAGTCTTATATTACTTGATAATGATATGTATACTTGCGTAGAATCCCAATCTTAAGTGCTTAAAGTTATTATTACTAAAATACCACATCAAGTTTTTGGCACCGTTGTGAAGTGGAGTCAACTTTATAAATTTTACACAACTATATTCAACCGGGATCAATACATGAGACCACTTTTTCACAACATAACAGAACTTTTTCTCATATTAATGATAAGTTTAATACAGCATCACAAATACAAAAAACATCACTTAGATGTTCAGACAATACATACAATACAAAACACACTAAGTTTTAAAATGAATACAATAGGCACACCACACAAAAATACACAACATTAAAAACAGAAATATCTATATAAAAACAACCTTTAGGACCACTCTTGATTATTGGTAATTTTCTCCACTTGACTCACTAAACAATTTTTATCGTAGCAATGTTAGAAAGGTGAACGAGAAAATTCCTTCGCAAACTTATCATCAATCCACTTGTTGGTGCTATACATAGTCACTTGACTATCTTGGAAGCACGACAAACTATTGAATTGCAAATTAAAATGTCAATCCATATGCTCGTAATGGAGGGACAACTTTTCAACCTTTAAATGCATAAGAGAAATCTCACCTTCAATCTTATCATGTTTCTCCATGAGGTGCTTTAAACTTACTGCGAGATGTCCATGGAAATATGCTTGAGCATCCTTATGCACCAACTTCTGTTCTTTAAATCTCTCATTTTCATTGCTCTCCATGATCTCTCAAATGAAATTTCCATTCTCAAATATCTTTAAAATAGTTAGGAATTTTGTGAGGATGCTTCAAATCTCATCCTAAGTGTTTTTATAAAGAAGAAGAAGAAGAGAAACCAAATTTTTTATGGTTTTTAGAGTTATTTGAACTGTGGTGCTATAGCGCCAGATTTGGAGCTATAACGCCAAACCAACATTCTCAATTTTCAAATTTCTTTCTTCCACTCTTCGAGTCCTTTAATATAATAATGTTTTGTGCTAACAAAATCGTATAAGTCTCACAATCACTATAGAGAACTTATCACAACAACAATTTAGATCTAAATCACACCGATAACTATTGGTTGCCTTCCACAAAGTACTTGGTTTAATGTTGTCAGCTCGACATAACCATTATTTTACATAGGTCTGACCCAACATTAGGATCTCCTCAAATGCAGGACCCTCTCCACTCATGTAAGCTTTTAATCTATGTTCATTTACCTTAATCACTCTCTTAATTTTTGGATCTTCAATATCAACTACTCCATATGGATATACTTTTACCACAATAAATCATCCTGATCACCTGCATTTAAGTTTTCCTGGAAATAATTTCAATCTCAAATTATAAAGCAATACTTCTTGCCCTGGCTCAAAATGCTTTTTCAAAGTTTTCTAATCATGCCTAAATTTTGTTTTCTCCTTATAAATTTTGGGATTCTCATAAGCTTCATTTCTCAATTCATCAAGCTCACTTAATTACAGTAATTGCTTATCCCCAACATCTTTCAATTAATGATTAAACTCCTTAATTGCCCAGTAGGCTTTATGTTCCAACTCACTTGACAAGTGACATGCTTTTTCGTATATCAGCCTATATGGTGCATTTCTATAAATGTTTTATAAGCAGACCTATAGGCCCATAAAATATTATCAAGTCTAGCAGACCAATCACTTCTCTTAGGATTTACGATTTTTTCTAATATTATTTGAATTTCTTGATTGGATACTTCTGCTAAACCACTGGTCTGAGGATGATAAGCTATGACAATTCAATGTTTAAGCCCAAATTTTTGAGTTAATATTTCTATCATTCTATTGCTGAAATGACTTTCTCCATCTGTAATGATAACTCGTGACATTCCAAATCTTGTAAGAATTTTTCTTCTTAAAAATTTTGCTACACTTTTAGTATCACAGCGAGGTAAAGCAACTGCTTCAATCCTCTTAAAAACATAATCCACTACGATTAAAATAGAAATTTTCCAAGAGGTGGTACAAATGGTCCCATGAAATCTAATCCCCAAACATCAAAGATTTCAACATCAAGAGTAAAATTTAGGGGCATTTCATCTCTTCTAAAAAAATTGTCTCTTTTCATCTCTTCTAAAAAAATTGTCTACTCTCTAACATTGATCACATATTTTTATATAATTGTTAACATCCCTAAATAAAGTAGACAAATAAAATCTAGATTGTAAAATCTTAAATGCAATTTTATACATTCCAAAATGTCCCCCAAAATCAGATTTATATCATTCTTGAAAATTTTCTTGAGTTCCTTCTAATGGTGCACATCTTCGAATAATTAAGTTCTTGTAATGTTTATGTAAATAAGGGTCATCCCATAAGTAAGATTTTAAATCATAAATGAAAATTTTAATTTGATGGCTATCTAATCCATAGGGTAAGATATTAATAACCAAGTAGTTCACTATATCAACATTCCATGAAATTTGTCATTCATGAATCTCATATAATTGTTCATCAATAAAATTCTCATTAATTTCATCCTCTCATTTTCCCATTCAAGCCTTGAAAGATGATCAACTATTTTATTATCGGTACCTTTCCTATTCGCAACTTGAAAATCAAATTCTTGCATTAGAAGGACCCATCTAATTAATTATGGTTTTGCACCCTTCTTCATCATTAAATACTTAATAGTAGAATGACCAGTATGCACAATACATTTAATTCTGATTAGATAAGATCTAAATTTATCAAAAGTAAATACTATAGCTAATAACTCCTTTTTAGTGGTAGTGTAATTAATTTGAGCCTCATTAAGGGTTTTACTAACATAGTATATCATCTTGAACATTTTGCCATATCTCTGTTCTAAAACAGCCCGTATAGCATAATCACTAGTATCACACATTAATTCAAATGGTTTTGCCCAATCAAGTGAAACAATAATAGATGTAGTGATTTTTTTCATTTTCAATAAATTAAAAGCATTTAGGCACTCTTCATTAAAATAAAATTTGACAATTTTTTCTAAAAGTTGGCATAAAAACTTAGAAATTTTTGAAAAATCTTTAATACAATGTCTGTAGAAACCAGCATGTCTTAAAAAACTTCTTATTCTCTTCACATTAGTAGGTGGTGGCAATTTAACAATAACTTTAATTTTTTGCTAGATCAACTTGCATGACTTTTTCAGAAATTTTATGCCCTAAGACAATTCATCCTGCAACCATAAATTTGCATTTTTCTCAATTGAGAACAAAGTTTGTTTCTTCACTGCACTTCAGAACTTTTGCTAAATGATCTAGACATAAATTAAAAGTAGTCCTAAAGACTGAGAAATCATCCATAATTATTTCAAATCCTTTCTCATTTAAATCATAGAAAATTGACATCATACATCTCTGAAAAGTTGCAGGGGCATTACATAATCCAAATAACATTCTTCTAAAAGCAAAAGTTCCATAAGGACTGGTTAAAGTTATTTTCTCTTGATCCTTAGGAGTAATAAGTATTTGGTGGTATCCAAAATATCCATCCAAAAAACAAAAATAACGGTGTCATGCTAGACTATCCAACATTTGATCCAGAAAATGTAAAGGAAAACAGTCTTTTCTAAGGGCAGTATTTAATTTTCTATAATCAATGCAGATTCATCATCTGGTAACTTGACTGGTCAAAATTAATTCATTCCTTTCATTTTCAACCACAGTCCATCCTCCTTTCTTAGGAATATAATGAATATGACTAACCCAAAAACTATCTGAAACTGGTTAAATAATCCCAGCATCCAACTATAAAATTTCTTTCTTAACTACTTCTTTCATTATAGGATTCAATCTCCTTTAAGGATTAGCCCTAGGCTTATGATTATCTTCCATCAAAATTTGGTTCATGCAGATTGAAGGATTGATTCCGTTAATATCAGCTAATGTACATCCAAAGGCTTTTTTTATGATTCTTTAATATTTGGAATAATTGTTCTTCTTCTTCTTCTTGTTCTACAGCTAAATCTGAGGATATAATAACCTATAATATAAATGAGTTCCCTAAAAATATATACTCTAAATGAGTAAGTGGACCTTTCATCTCAAGTTCAAGAGGTTTTTAAACAAAAGGAATCAAAGGTATACTATTTTCAGTAGTATCTAAAATTTCATATTCTTCCTGAACTTGATTTAAATCCTCAATAATCATCTCATTTAATTCATCTTCAGAATATCCTTCAGTCTCTGCTTTTTGTTCTTCTTCTAAAATGACTTCATCTTTTTGATCCAATATGACTTCACATCTATCTTGAAAATGATTAGCAATCATATCATTTATAATATCCATTATATAACATTTTTCATCAGGATACTTTATTTTTCTAAGAACATTAAATGTAATTTCCTGATCATTTACTCTCATTATTAGTTCTCATTTTTGTAAATCTATCATTACTCATCCAGTTTCAAGGAAAGGCCTCCCCAAAATGATAGGAATTTTTTTATTTTCTTCCATATCTAATACAATAAAATCAATAGGGAAGATACATTTATCATCTTTAACTAATACATCTTCTATAACCTCTTTAGGATAAGTGATAGATCGATCATTGAAGAGTTAAAGTAGTGGGAGAAATATATCCTAAACCTAACTTTTTAAATATAGATAATAACATAAGATTAATTCTCACTTCTAAATCACATATAGCTTTTCCACAAAATTTCTCTCCAATTGCACAAGGTATGGTAAAGCTACCAGGATATTTAAGTTTTTTAGGAAGCTTTTTCTAGGAAGCTTTTTCTGAGAAGTTTTTTGTGAATTACTGCACTACATTCTTTACTAAGTACAACAGTCTCATTATCTACAAACTTCTTCTTTTTATTTAAAACTTCTTTCATAAATTTGGCATAACTTGGAATCTATTCCAAAGCTTCAGCAAAATGGATATTAATTGTAAGCTGCTTGAGTATTTCAAAAAATTTTGAAAACTGTTGGTCCAATTTTTTTTGTTTAAGTCTTTGAAGAAAAGGTGGTGGGGGTCTTTCTAAATTGTTCTTCTTCTTCTTCTGTTACTATTTAGGGCTTACATTCATGTGAAACGATCACACAAATAGCCTGGAAGATGTGAGGATTTAGGTTGTAACAGATGACAACCTCAGAAGCCTCTGTCCCGACTTTTTTCTGCAGACGACAGGAAAAACATCAGTGGGCCAAAACTTGTCATGAACAAGAACAAAACAAAGTATTTATTAAAGTAAAATTCAGTTTGTTTTGGTGAAATGAATTGTTTATTTTATGTATGAGTTTTGTTTAATTTAGTGAAACATTATACTTAAACGTGGAAAAAAGAAATTTGAAGTTTAAAATTTTTTTCTCAAAATTTTCATTATATTGAGGTTAATTAAGAAATTTGGACTCGGTCATAGACATTTGGCCTCATAGATAACCCTAAAACAATCAAAGTTTCCAAAGTTTCAAAGCAAGAAGAGGCAAGTGGCGTCAGGTTCAGCGGCGTTAGGTCAAGTAATAAGTTTTCATATATCGTCCTTTTATTGGTAACATGGGTCTTTTGCCCTGGAAGTCCACTAACTAGTAGGCTCCTCCTGTGTAGAACTTTTAAATGAAAATGACAAATGGTCCCTCCCAAGTTGGCTTAAATTTTCCACCTAAATAGCGGCGTGCAAGAATAGGCCTTTTGAGCACAAGTACGAGGTCACCAGCTTTGAATGTCCTTGGGCGGACTAGTTTGTCATGGGCTTGTACCATCTTTGCCTAGTAAAGCGCTAAATAATGTTGGGATTCTAGTTATTTTTCCTCGAGAGTCTCCAGTTCTTCAAGTCTGAGTTTTGCGCTTTCTTCCGTTATGAGTTGGTTGGCAACGACGACTCTGAGAGATGGTGTCTGGATTTCTAGCAGTAGCACGGCCTCGGACCCGTACACGAGCATATAGGGTGTACACTGAGTGGGAGTCCTGAAAGTCAACTCGTTTGCCCACAAGGCTTCTAATAGTTTGTTGTGCCAATCCCTTTTATTTTCATCCAGTATTTTCTTCAAAATCTGTACCAGTGTTTAGTTGAAATCCTCAGCCAAACCATTTTCTTTAAAATAGTAAATCATAGAGTATCTCCAATCTATCCCATGTATTTTGACAAAATTGTTGATCTTTGTACTTCTGAAAGCTGTCCCATTGTCGGAAATTATTCTTCGCAGTACTTCGAAACGGTAGAAGATTTGGCTTTTAAAAAAATGTAAGGACGTGTTGTGTTATAACCTCACGTAACGGTACTGCCTCTGCTCATTTGGAGAATTAATCTGTAGCGGCAAGTATAAACATGTGTCCTTTGGAAGATGGAAGGTCTATCGGACCTATTATGTTCGTGCCCCAACACTCGAATGACCACGAGGCAACAGTTGGGTGTAGCACATTTGGAGGCTGGTGTAAAACCACTCCATGCAATTGGCATTGGTGACATCTTATGTTTCTATCCATGCAATCACACATCATTGCTGACCAATAATACCCAAGCCTTTTGATCTTCATTTTCATTTTCGGTCCTGACTGGTGAGCGCCACACAATCCGACATGTACTTTTTTAACAATATTTTGTGCTTCGGCTATGCTCAAACACCATAGCCACATCTGATCAAATGATCTTCTGTAGAGAACATTTGCCATCATGGCGTAAGACATAGCCCTTCTTGTGAAGTGGTGCGCCTCAGACTTGTCTTCTGGCAGTTTTCCAGTATTCAAATATTTTATTAATGGCTTGCGCCAATCTTCACTGATGTCTGCCACTCTATTTATTGTTTCTTATTTTCTAAGCTTGTGTAGAGTGTCGAAGTCAATCCAAGGCAAGACTCTTCTTCCTTGCTCTGTGACTTCAATGGAATCCTCCGAGGGACACGCCATTTAATTGTCATGGGCATTATCTCCCCTAGTAATCCGATAGAAAGTTACACCAGGAATCTGCTCTAGGAGCTTCATCGTGAACTGATGGTATTCTGCTAATATTGGTTTCAAAATTCTATATTGCTCGACAACTTGCTGGATGACGAGTTGGGAGTCGCCGTAAATGACAATATTTGTTATATACATTGAGATTGTCATTTCCAATCCCGTGATTAAAGCTACATATTCTGCTTCATTTTTGGTGCACGACTCTGTCAGGTGGTATGAGAACCTCATCATACTCTTATCTGGCGTGATAAAGATCAAACCAATCACTGCTTTGCGTGGTATAACTGTGTCTGATCCTTTATCTTTTCTGGCTGTCGAAGCGCCATTTAAGTACATCTCCTAGCGTTGTGCACTGGATAATTCCATTTGTAATATTTGCTCATCTGGTAACTCGTCGTTGAGAGAGGATCCAGCTGACAGTGGGTGTGCAACGAGAAAGTCTGCTAGTATCTGTCCCTTGATAGCATAAAGGGAAAAAAAGTTATATCAAATTGCAATAATATCATTGACCATCTTGCTAAACGTCCATAGAGTGTTGGTCGAGTCATCAGATATTGCAATGGATTAACTTTTGAGATTAGGGTAATCTTATGAGAAAGCATGTAGTGTCTAAGCTTTTGGGCGGTGAAAATTAACGTCAGACAATGCTTCTCAATAGATGGATTCCTTATCTCCATCGTTATTAGGCAACGACTCAAGTAATAGAGTGCATTTTATTTACCCTCATCATTGACTTGGGCTAAGAGAGCTCCGAGAGAGTCATCTAAAGCCGCGGTATAAAGTATCAACGGTTTTCTTGGGATAGGGGCTGCCAAGATAGGAGGTGTCATTAAATATTGTTTAACGTTCTTAAAGGCCCGCTGGCAATTTTCTTCCCAAATAAATTTGGCGTCCTTTTTAATTAATGTCGAGAAAGGCTGACACCTTCCTGAGAGATTAGAAATAAAGCGTCTCAAATTTGCCAACTTCCCTTGGAAAGAACGTAGTTGTTTCAAGGTTTTAGGAGGAGGCATTTCCAAGATAGCTTTAATCTTATCTGGGTCGATCTCGATTCCTCGATGACGGACAACGAATCCTAAAAATTTCCCAGAAGTAACGTCGAAGGCGCACTTTAAGGGATTCATTTTAAGGTCATATCATTGTAACCGTTCAAACACAATCCTCAAATCATACAAATGGTCTATTTTCTGTTTATTTTTTATGACCAAATCACCCACGTAGCATTCCACTTGGTTGTGAATGAGGTCGTAAAAATTCTTCGTCATTGCACGCTGATATGTTGCTCCGGCGTTCTTTAAGCCAAACGACATCACTGTGCAGCAGAAAATTCCAATCGGTGTTCTGAAGGCTGTAAGTGTTGCATCCTCGGGAGCCATTTTAATTTGGTTGTATCCCAACGATCCGTCCATGAAGGAGAAAATTTCATGTGTTGAAGCGATATCCATCATCATCTCCCGTATAGGTAGTGGAAACTCATCTTTTGGACATGCCTTGTTTAAATCTCTGAAGTCGACGCAAACACAGATCTGTCTATTTTTCTTCTTAACATGTAAAATGTTAGCTAGCCACGTGGGGTATTGTTCTTCTTTTATAAAGTTGGCGTCTATCAATTTCTTTACCTGGGCGATGACTTGTTCTATTTTGAGGCTCATTCTCCTGGGAGCTTGTTTTACTGGGGTTATACTCTTGTCCACCCCAAGTTTATGGATTGCAACCTCTTTGCAACCTCTTGGCATTTCATCGTGCTGACATTCCTGGCATTTCATCGTAGCTCCATGCGTAGCAATCTTTGAATTTTATTAATAGTTTGATCAATTTTGCAGATTCTTCGTGATTAAGTAGAGAACTTATAAATGTAGGTCCAGGTCATTCTTCAGTCCCGAGGTTAATCTCTTTCAATTCATCAATAGTAGATTTAATTTCTTCCACAAATTTTGGCGGAGCATCTTCTATCGGTTGATCAATAAAGTCATCCTCTATGTCGAGGTAATCCTCTTCTGATTCACCAGTAACAACCATGAAAAATTCAGAATCATCGACTGGTCCGACTGTACCAAATCCGAGATCCTCTTTTAAATTTGGAGTTCAACTTTTAGCATTCCATAATTTTTCAAAAAATTGAAATTTATCTTTTGGCATTTGTTTTGGTAAGTGTCCCTGTTAAATTAACTTATTAACACAAGGCGAGAAGTAACCAAAAGGTAATTCCATTAATTCACTAGAATCAAAAACCAAATTTACATTTTTTTCAAACTCAGTAGAGGTAGATGCACAGAACAATTTGATCGGGTTTGAACCAACACTATGGACTTCCTTAACCTCTAAAATCTCAACCTTTTGAGGGAGAATTGGAGTGAGGGTCATAGCACTCACATAGTAGTTTATCCGATCATACATTGTTTCATATTCATTCTTTTCTGTATCTTCTAGGGATATCTCATACTGAGGTCTCTTCCGTCTTGTCATCATTATTTCATCTTTAGAACTATCTTCATCACCAATGTTGATAGTTGGCCTAGTCCGTTTAATAATTAAATTGATTCTTCCTCGCCCACATCCCCGGCCTTGACCTCGGGTGTGCGAACCAAAAGGCCTTTTACCAACTCGTTGTAAAGGAGTGGTGGAAGATTGCTGAAGCGGAGTTGAATGGCCTCCTCTTTGTGATTTTTCTGAATCTTCATCTTTGTTTATGATAACTTCATGAGAGAAAATAGTCTTCTTTGGAGGCGCGGAGTAGGAAGCATCTTCATGGATACCAACTTCATGCACTAAAAATGGTTGTAGGTCTCCCTTGATGTAATTTTCTTGACCATCTTTGCGGCATTTGATGCACTGGTGCAGAGATGATGGAACCATATTGTGCTCATGAATCCACGATCGATCAAATAGAGTATTAAAAGTGGTCTCGGTGTCGATGATATGAAATTTAGCGGTCGTCACGAGTTCTACAACCTTCATAAGTAATGTAATTGATTCGAGGGAACTTCCTCCCTTTTGGTTGAGTCCTCTTAACATCATCTTATCGGTTGTAAGCTCTTGAGCTTCAATATCCAAATAGGCGAATGTCCGTAGGCTCATCAAGTTAACAGATGCTCCAGGATTCACTAAAACTCTGGACAACACAAATCTGCCAATGTTGACGAAGATGCAGAGTGAATGATTGTGGTCGGCGGTACCAAGCAGCAAGTCTTCATCTGTGAAGGTTACCCCAGGCTGTTCTTTCAACGAACAAACTTCATCTGAGGATGTGTTGGCCAACTGAGCTAAGCAAATTTTTGGGTCAAGCAAAGTTGTAACCAGAGACTCTCTCATCTCCTTTGACAGGATCAGAG
>NW_018164683.1:421953-458001 GCF_001263595.1 Phalaenopsis equestris
GGGGGTATCTCTTCTCGAGTCATTATCTGTTTTCCTTTGTCTGTTGGAGCTGTTCTTGGTGGTAACACTTTTCCACTCCTTAAGTTAACTTTTGTGACTTCTTCTTCTTGAGATATCATTGTTGAATCTTTCAGTATCTTTTTCTCTCCATCGAAAAGATCTAAGCTGATGGCAAGCGGAGTAGCATGACGCTCGAGAATTGGCTCTTTGTTATTAGTGTTGTCGTAAGTGATATTATTGATGTCTTCTTTGGTCTTGACAACGAGTTCATCGGACTCGAGTATGATTTGAAGATCATTTTGGGGATCGAGATCGAAGCTAGATCGGTCATAATCAGTTACGTTATCACCATAAATAGTTAAAACATAGCCATAATCACAATCATTATATTCATAAGACCCCGTAGGGATGAAAAAATAATCATACAAAGTCAGGGGTTCAAGGATTTTCTTCCCCAAATCCGAGACAACCAATCTAGTAGAGGCAGCCCCTATCCTACCCCCGGTGCTATCAATCTTTGTAGTGACACTTTTCTTCTTCTTCTTTGTCCTTGATGATGATGGATCACCTGATGAAACCTTCATCTCGGGCTTGGTATGTTGCGAACTCTGAATGGTGGCTTGTCTTGATGCAGACTGGATCTTGTTCAGTATTTTCTTGGATGATCTGCTCCAGGTATCTTCTTGGATGATCTACTCTAGACCTCATTCCATTCTTGTTTGGTATTCGTTGAAGCTTATTTCAATGAATCTTGTATGTGATTAAGGACCCTCTTGATTTCATCCCAAGTTGTACTCCATCCATCTATTCCAGTATATGGATCAATTGGGGAGATTGGCTTAGCCGATATCATGTTTATGGAACCATTTTCGGGTTCTCTCAAATACTCCATCAGGATTGTTATGTTCTCTTCTTTAAGGTTCCTCTCAAGCCAGTCCTTAAAGACAAATCATTTTCTATAGTGTTCCCGAGCAACCGGTGGTAGGGGCAATAATTTGGTTCATTCCTCTTATCCACCTCTTTGGGATTCTTTGGCTCTGGTAGTTTGAATTCTGGCTTCTTCATCACACTCCTGGATATTTTAGGTACAACTTCATCCTTGAAAGAATACACAATTTTCTATCGCTCTGATAGGGATATTCTTTTATCTCCTGTTCGAGGTGATCCCTCTTGAGGCGGCCGCTGGTTGGATTGACAATTTTGTTTCTGAGAATACTGTGATGAAAACTGGTGATGCTCTTCTGCATATAATTTTATCGGTTGCTTTCCTTTATTGACGGCTGCTACTACTCCTGCTTTCTTCTCGAACACTTTGGTCACCTTAGTCTTTTCATGTGGCTCCATGTGCTTTATTTCTTCTTGAAGACTGCTAGCTTTACTGAGTAGCTTCTCGAAGGATTTGATGGTGAGTCTCTTAAGCATGAAAGCTATTGGCCCATGAATGCTCTTGAGTAGAATTTCAATAGCATGATGTTCCTGTAGTTGAGGTTCACATTTCATGCTAAGGTTTCTCCACGTCAAAATGTAGTCTACCAAAGTTTCACTAGGCTTTTGTTTTTCCATCATGAGCTCTCCAATAGACACATGGTGTTGTGCCCTGACAAACCTTTTCAGAAACAGTTGTTTCAATTCAGAAAATGTTTTAACTGACCTATTGCTCAAGTCAACGTACCAGTCAAAAGCAATTCCTGACAAGCTGCTGACGAATTGCTGGCAGAGTATAGCTTCATTATTTCTCGTGTTTCCACAGCTGGCTCGGAAATGCGCTATGTATTGTTTGGGATTTCCAGTCCCATCAAATATCTTGAAGTTTGGGGCCACAAAACCCTTGGGGAAAGGCACTACATCGAACTCCTCCGGGAAAGGTCTACCCTTCAAAATTGATGCACCGCCCTTGGATTGGGCTAAGGCGTCCCGCACTTGTTCAACCATTTGCTTGAACTCCTTTTTCTGGCATGGCACTTGATGGAGAATCTTTCAGTTGTTTGGTTGAGTAAATTTTTGGTGTATTATAATTTTTTTTTATGAATTTGAGAATATTGTTTGTTTAGCATGTTTGGCTGATTTATCTCTGGAGAAGCCAATTGCGGTGCTTGTGATTGCCTCTGAATGGTGGGGTCATAACTGCAGTCATCTTTTCTATTCTTTTCTCCAGTAGACTACTTGCTCATCCCTTAGGAGGATAAACCTACGCAGGTCTTCTACGGTGTTCTCTTCGGTGTAAGGTTGAGCCTCACGCACAGATATGGTGGCGCTAGGTTTGTGGCTCTAGTTTCGATTACATGGATATCCATGAAATCCTCCTCCAAATAACCATTGTAATCAAAATTTTCATTGTCTCTATCGACGGAAACTCCGTGTTCTCGAGTTAACTCGAAAATCTCGATCTTGAGTTTCTCAACTTTCTCTTCAATTATTGATCTTCTGATTGCTTTAAGATCTATAGATTTCGTGATTGCTTGAAGATCTATAGTACCATGATGTACACCCTCTACTTGTTCTTCCATCTCGTTGGCTATTGTTGCAACGATATCAGATATCTCAGATCCTGGTTTCATTTCCTGTCCTGCAGGCTCACTAGACTGTATCGTTGCAGCGACCTTGGGTACCTATACCTTTTTCTTTTTCGACGATGATGTCTCAGGATGAAGCGTCTTAGTAGAAACATCAGTATGTCAAGGGAAAGTATGCTCCCCATGGTGTAGACTGACTACAGTGCCAGGTAAGCATCTCATCTTTGTCCTTGGGATTGTAGGAATATCTCCATAATAGGTAATGGGTAAGATCTTCAATTCCAGTCTCGACTTAGCCAGTCGACGACCAGCGATCCTGATGGTAGTATAAGCAGTAGTAATCACTACGGTATCAACTTTATTCCCTAAAAGGAGCCAAAATGGGATGCAGTAGGTGGCACTCCAGCTGTCTCGTGAGATTGTCTGGAGGATT
This sequence comes from Phalaenopsis equestris, assembly GCF_001263595.1. Lineage (NCBI taxonomy): Eukaryota > Viridiplantae > Streptophyta > Magnoliopsida > Asparagales > Orchidaceae > Phalaenopsis > Phalaenopsis equestris. The sequence goes on from NW_018164683.1 coordinate 424,900, forward strand.
TGATGCCCTTCAAAATTTCCTTCTTCATACGATGAGAAATTGCATCTCCCACTCGTTTAAGAGCTCGCTAACCGAACATTCTTCTTTGGCAGCTTCTTTGGCTTCTTTGGTAGCAAGCCTTCTGAAAATTGCACTAACTCGAGTGATAAGAGCGAACTTCTTCCTCTCCTCACTGTGTCCATGAAGTGACGGTAATGCGGCAGCGATCCTTTGGATACTCTCATATCCCTTGGTATCTGTCAAAGGATGGAATCTACTTCCTTGCAGGAGTGGATAAATTTCCGATAACACTTCTTCAACTTGATGAGCTCCTCCTTAGCAGCTGTCTCTTTGGGAGCCTGGGCTTTAATGGCCCTCTGAACTTTTCTATTGTTGTTCCTCCTTTGAGTTCGGGTCAACGATACAGTCCTCGAACTTGATCCGATCTCAAACACAGGTGGTGGGACAATTAATCCCTCAGTCGGATCCTCAATAATCATCATTTCTTTCCCCTTAGCAGCCGCAGGGGTACAGGTTTGGAGGGTGCTACGACGGCAACAACTTTAGACTTTTTACAGGTAGGGAAGTCTTAAAGGCAGTTCAGTTAATTCTGCAGATGACTCCTGCATTTTTGGAGTGGCAATCTTCATTACTACAAATGGGGCTTTCCCGAGGATGACCTTGAGATCTTCAAATCCATCTCCGAACATGATGGTGGGAGCGACGTTACGGGCACTACGGTCCATTGGCAGGTTGCAGGAAAAGGTCAGCATTGAATAAACCATTGCGACGGGCTTTAAAACAGAAAGTTTCAGGGTTAGCTATATGGCAAAAACCTAATAATTTTTAGTGCAAGCACTGAAAGTAGAGTTTGATCTGTAGACCGGGTGGGTCTTAGTTTATGGGTATTTTAACATCTTTGTTTAAGAAAAAGTGTAAAATTTAATTAATATAAGAAAATTTCAAAGTGTGCCTAGCACAATAAAATTTGTTTTAATTTGCGAATTAGCAAATCAAATTTGGAAGGGAGATGTGAAATATTTCAGGACCCAGTGCGGGACCTATTTACGGGACCTATTTAGTGGCAATGCCTAGGTGGAACTAGTCCACCGACAAACCTATTGGGGATCTGACCCCACATAAAAATTTAAAGAGTCCTTAGTGGCCTTCTGAACCCCTCTGTTCAAAAATGGTTGAACAGCTAGTCCTGAAGTCGAAGGAGTTGGTTGTACCATCCCAAGACAGAAATGGGTAAAGTATGCCAACATAAGAAGGGTAATTTGGTCTAAGAGGGACATGGACGTATTACCGATGTATGAAAATAATATTTATTAATTTGTATGGAATGGTAAGCTTATCCCCAGCGGAGTCGCCATAAGCTGTCGGTGCTATTTTTGGTTGGAGAGTTGTCCATAAAAAGTTGTCGGTCACCAAAATCGAAATCTCGTCACCTGCTTCGGAAAGACGTTTTAATTTACATATATAATTAGTTTTAGAAAAATATGAAATCAAACTGACCCCATATTTTTCATAGTTTAAATGAAAGAGCACTGTACATCAAATTATGTATCTATCCCGAAGGACAAACACAAGACTTGAGGATGAGGCTCGATCAAATAAACTAAGGAATATATGATATTTGTTTGGTTTGCGAAACCTTTATATTTGTCGACAAGTTCCCCTATTTAATATAAAGGATTAAATAGGGTTTATATTAAGCTAGGTTCGAGCATGCTTCCTATAAGGGCAAGCCCCTATAGTTAATTATATCTTAAATGACCAAATTCACCTAAAAAGACTCTCGATAAAAATCAAGAAATATTATCTTCAAGGAATTTTAAAGGGTAGGACTCTTCAATGAGATCATACGTAGAGGTGTGAAAGGGGATTGATTTAAATTTGGAACAATTTATTGAGAATCCAAAGAAGGAAGAACAAGGGGATGTCATGGATCTAGAGGAGAACCTCGGTGACTTCCCAAGCTATTCTAATGTTTGGCTTAAGTTTTGAGGAGAAAAATTTAAGTGTTTCATCTTGCCAATTTTACTTGTTTTGAAAAATTATGTGGGTGAAGACCCTTAAAGGGACAAGTTAGTGTTGTTGGAACACTTAACCAAATTTTGACCCTAATTAGGCTTGTAGTGTTTGCAAGATGTTTTAATTTTCAACGATATTTACTTTTCTTATTTACTTTTCTAGTTCTCATTTAAATGAAATTTGATTTAGCCTAAGTCACTACTAAGCCGTTAAGACCTAGATGAGTGTCTTAATTAGTTTTGGAGTGTCTTAATTAGTTTTGAATTAGTTTTGAAAAGGTTATGCTTTAGGTGGTCATGATTTATGATTAGAATTTCATTTGAAAATCAAAATAGGGCATTAAATTGATTAATTATTGACTTCAAAAGGCATACTCCTAAGACCTGGATTCATATTATTTTAATAAACTTCCAAATTTTAATAATTTAGAAATTTATTAACTTAATTAAGAAAGTAAGATTGGTTTCTTCCAATTAACCCCTTAAGTTTCAAACATAAAATAAATTGACTAAGATCAGAGATTACCCATTTCCCTCCTTAAATTAAGCCTAAATGTTAATTAAGGCTAATTTTCCAAAATTACACATTTGCCCCTAAGGCTCTATCACTTCATAATTTGTCAAATTCAATTCAAGTGACTTTGAAATTTTTATCCTACCTCATTCATGGGTCAATTAAGACATCAGAGGAGAAAATGTGATTTTTCAAAAGTTAAATTATTTATATAATTATTTTCATGCAAACATAGGATTTTTCAAAGAAAATTCCTAACTTCACCAAGGTGACTTCTAATCTCTTGAAATTTTAATTGGAGGTAGAACTAGAGTAAAGAAGCCTTTGGACCAAATTTCATGATTTTTTGAATTTTATTTGAATTTTAAGAATTATTTTAAATTATGGGTTATTTATTAAATATAGAATATTTTAAATGGTGAAAATTAAGTTTTGTATTTTTGAACAGTCTCCCTGAGGTTAGAGAACTCACAGAAAAAGATTTTATTTTTTTCTAAATTTTATTTGATTTATTGGAATTATTTTAGTGAAAACCCATTTTTAGCCATTAAAAAAAATCAGTTTTACGCTTTAAAATTCAATATCTTTTTTTAGAAAATGAGAAAAAATATTCTAATTGTTTCTAAGTGATTAGGAAGCAATTTAAAATATTTCCATGAGTTTTATTATTTTTGTGATTTTTAGGAATTTTTAATTATTTAAATATTAAAAAAATGAAGTTTTTATTTGAAATATCATTTTATTTTTATAAAATGCCCCTGATCACAGAGAACTCAAAAAATAAGTTTTTAAAAATTTTTTAGTTATATTTTGATTTTTTTAAAAAATCATTTAAATGTAAAAAATAATGTTTATCTTAAAAAATCAACTTAAGTTATCAAATGAACTCAAAATATTTTGAAGTTTTTATGGTAAGTTCTCTGGATCATAAATAACAGTAGAAATAGAAAATCAAGTCATTTAAATGTTTATATCTTTCAAAATTATATTCCTTAATAATTTAGAGTTTATGAAAATTAAGTACATTTTTAATGGCTTGACCCATGAAATTATTTCCAAAAGCTACACTAGTCATGGTTGACCTTCAAAAATTTTCTTGAAATTTTCTAATCAATATACTAATTTTCATGATTATTTTAAGGAAATAATGTGTAAAAACTTGAAAAATATGGATCTATGTCTAGGAACCTTTTCTATCTTTGGAAAAATTAGAGGATGTTCCCCTTGACAGAGGCTACAATATGCCTAAAATTCACGCTATGATGATAAGTCTACATGCATGGAGAATCAAACGATTCAAATCAGTATTTAATTAATTAAAAATAAAATATGCATCACATGGGCTTAAAATTATTTCCATATTATTTTCCTCTATTCACTGAGCAAGAAGATATTTTTATTTTATTTTTATGATTTTTCTACACAAAGTTATGAATTTTTTAAGTTAAGGGAGTTTAAATAAATAGAAAAAGCCCTATTTTTCTACTTATCCACGCGGCGCCGCGTCAACCTACGACGGCTCCGAATCTCCACGTGGTGCGCTCCCTTTTGACGTTGCCGTCCACTCCAGCAGCCATGTGTCCCGCTATTTTTGTGAAGAAATGTTGTCCGGCTTCATATTGGCCATCCATTCGATGCACGCTTGATCAAACGACTCCTCATCATCGTCCCCGATAGAATGATCTCGTGACCGTCCACACTAAAATTCTGAGATCTTTGCCTAGACTCAACCAAATCACTCCGAGTTTGATCCTATGGACTCGTCTAAGTGAGACGAACACATTCATACGGTCATCATGCAATTAAATTAAGCCTAATCAAATGTAGAATCAAAATAGGCTCTGGAGGGAGAGAAGTTTTATACCTTTGCTTTGAGAAGTGAAGCTTCAATCAGAGGGTCTTGGCACATTCGTTAGAGTCCAAAGAGGTTAGGGATTAAGCCTCTTGTTGTGGTGTGAGGCCTAAGTAGGAATTCGATCACGATCGAATTTGGGTGTTGGTCTAGAGCTATGGTAGAGGCTCTGTGGAAGGGGGATTTTATGGGGCTTTGGCTTCTTTCACTATCGTGAAGGTGTGGGTAGAGTTAATTTGAGTTTGGTGGAGTGTGGAGGTGTAATGAGCTCTGTCCTGGTTTTCGGCAAGGTTTCGAGCTCGAAATTGAACTCCGACAGTGGAAATTTGTGAGGGAAAGTAGTTGGGATGCACTGAGGGGATCTTAGGGAAGCTCTGTGGTCAATTTGGGGAGGTCTCTCTGAGAAATTTTTAGCACTTCTTGCCATGTCCGTGGGAGGTGCTTTTTATAAAAATGACAAAGGAGTGGCTTTCATGGCCAATTAGAGGGTGTAATGTGGTGCTTAGGTGGAGGGCAGAGGAGCTCTACAATTCAATTCGGCTGAGCTGGCCTCTAGGTTTGATTTGGGTGAAGCTCCATGGGGGTGGCTCTCAGTTTGACCATTTTTCGGCCACTAGACTGGCTTGCCAGCTAGGGGGAGGTGGCTAGGTGCTCAAAGCATCCAGAGGAATCCATCACAATAATTTAATGCAAATGTGTTTTGATTTGGCAAGGATATCTTAAGCATGTATATTTTTGGGAATAAGATCCCTTAATTTGAGGGACCTTTTGTTCATCTCTTAGTTTAGGTGGTTAGATGGGTTTTGGCTCAATCTTAGGGGTCAACTAATGGCTGAGGTGGAGTTAATTTGGTTGCTTTAGGGTGGTTGAGTCATATTTAGTGCATGGGTTCAAGTGATCAAAGTTTGGGTTTGGGTTAGGTTAGCCATGTCAAATGACCCAAATAAATGTTGCATTTGGTGTGGATGATAATAATGAACAACTTTGGTGAAGGATGGAAGTGGTTTTGGGCTCAATTGAAGGGTCAATTTGAGGGAATCTTGAATTTTAATCAATTTAGTCATATTGGACTAGGCTTGGGTCTATGTTGAACTAGCCTTGGGCTAACTCCAAATTGATTATTGTAAATGGTCAATAGGGACCTTATGAAGATTTTTCAATTTGAGTTGGATGCCAATTTGGGGGTTAATGCAATCAATTGAGTGAAATTTGGGGACTTAGCCAATTTGGGGCTAAATTTGGGAATTTTTGATTTAGGCCAAAATCAAATGGATTTGAGGCTTCATCAAGGCCAATTAATGGCTCATTATGATGTGGATGAATGTTATAAAGATTTTGCAACATTAATTTGGGCCAATTGACTAAGTCAGGGGTTCAATTTTGTGAGATTAGGTCATGTGATCAAAATTGGGGGTTTGACCTATACCAAAATTAGGCTCAAAGAATGGGCTAATTGAGCATCTTGGGCCAATTAAGCTTGGATTTGGTCTAGTTTGGCCATATAAAAAGTGAATTTGATTTTAGGATTGAAATTTAGGGGGATTTGGATCAAATTGATGGACATTTGGAGTGATTTGGGGAAATTTGGGTCTTCAAAGGAAAATTTGGGGGTTTTGATCAAAGATGGTCAAATTGGCCAAATTGGGTCATGTGATAGTTGAGGAAAATGAAATTAGGAATATTTGGGAGGTTTTGGAAACTTTTATGATTTTTTGGAATTTTGGGGTAAGGAGGGGTATTTTGGTAATTTGGCCAATTTGGGGATTTTGGGTAATTTGGGTGTTTACAAGGTGTTTGAAATGATTTTTTAACCAAGTTTGGGTATTTTGGCAAGATTTGGAGGCTTTTGGCCAAATTTGGGGTCCCAAGGGTATGTGGGTAATTTGGGGGAATTTAGGGGCAATAGGGCAGGTTGGGTATCTTGATAGAGTTGGAGTACCAACCACCATTAATAAGCCATGGACCAATGGAAACCCCATTTTGGGTCCTCTATGTAGTGGTCTTAGCTAAACCCTAGCCTAGGGCTAATGGGTTTAGGGAACCACCTACAGGAGTCTCCCAAAAGTATTAAGGTACCGAAGCCTAGAAGTTCTGGGTTTAGGGTAGTGAGTGATTGTGAGTGTAAGTGAATGCAAGTAAGTGCCTTAGCCCTAGAATAACACCCAGGGTTAACCCTATGGTCAAGCAGTCTTAAGGGTGACTCATCTTGAGTTTCCCCCATAATGACCTCACCTACTAAGTGATAGAGGTCAGGACCAATATGTGGAACTTCAAGTTGAGTAGAGAAGAGTTTGAAATTTCTAGTGGTGAGAGCTCCTTATCTGGTCAATAGGAAAGTCCTATGGCTAGACCTTAGGCTACTTTAGAGGAAAAACTGCACCTGGAAAGAACCTCAACCAAAAGTGAGTGAGATCAACAGAGAGCTATGTGTTTTTGTTTCCTTAGGAATAATCTCTTGAAGTATCTTAATTTCTTCAACTTCTTTCTCAACTTCAATTTCTTTTTGAACTCCAACATCTAATTCCTTTTCACTCCTTAGTTGAACTGCTTTAACATGCTCTGACTCTTCACTTTTTTTCTTTAGGATTGATCACTACATTACTAGGAAGTGTTTCCTGAGGCCTATGGCTAAGTGCGTTAGCAATTTGTCCCAGTTGACTCTCCATATTTCTAATAGCAGCACTTTGACTTTGTAAATGATTACCCATTTGCAACATCAGTTCTTCCATAGACAACTTCTTCTGACAACTTCTTCTCCTTCTTCTCCTTAACTTATTGATTAAATCCAGGAGGATAAGTACATCTAAAGTTAGCACTGCCTTGGTTGTTCCAAATTCCTAATGGGTTAACTTGAGCATTACTCCATTGTTGACTTCCCCCACTAGGATTGCTGTTCTAATTGAAATTAGGATAGTTTTTCCAACCTGGGTTATAATAATTAGAATATGAGTTATTGGGTTTGTTGATAACAGGGTTTGTTGATAACATTTATGATAACATTTATAGTTTTCATTGAAGAGTAAATCAATCTTTTGTCCTAACGAATTTTCTTCAACCATTTGGAGTGTTGGAGAAATATTCATTCCAATTTTGTCTATCTTCTTAGATAATGCAACAATTTGACATCAAATCATTGAAATAACATCATTATTGTGAATACTGGCTACTTTCTTAGGATTTGTCTCTCAGCGTAGCTATTACTTTAATTAATGAATAAGCTTCATCAAAGGTTTTAGACATTAATGAACCTTCAACAATAGCATCTATAATAAATCTAAGGGATCCTACTAATATAAAAAGTTTGAACGATCAACTAGTCTGACAAAGCATGATGTGGACACTGTCTAAAGAGTTCTTTAAATCTTTCCTAAGCTTCATATATAGACTCTCCTTCGTAATGAGTAAAATAAGTAATATCATTTCTAAGCTTCACAGTTTCTTAAGGTGGAAAATACTTAGCCAAAATTTTTTGAGCTAAATCTCCCCAAGTTCTAATAGATCCAGGTGCTAACAAATTTAACCACATCATAGTTTTATCCCTTAATGAAAAAGAAAAAAAAGTTTAAGTCTGACGGCATCATTTGATACACCAACATATTTAAATGTAGCACACAGTTCTAAAAAACTAATTAAATGTAAATTAGGGTCCTCCGATAATGTTCCTTCAAACTGATTATTTTTTACCATTTGTATAATCGAATGTTTAAGTTCCAATTAGTTAGCCTCTACAGCGGGAGTTTGAATACTTAAATGAATTTAATCTACTTTAGGGTTCACATAATCCTCACATAATCCCTTAAAGGTTTTTATAAATTATGATGTTCATTTTCAGTAGTTTGAATTTCAATATTGTTTTGCGATGTGTTTGTCATTTCTTGATAATTATGAAGTCTTCCTTGTTTTTAATTTTTTTTAATAGTTTGTTCCAATACAAAATCATAAGACACTAAATTTTTAGATCCAAAACTACACATAAATTACGTAAAAAATACAAAAAAAAACACATCAAAAATTAAAATATTATTTGAATTTTTTATTTTAAATTTTTTTTTCAATTTTAATTTTCAATTTTCAAAATTACAATCCAAATAAAATTGCAAGTAAAAAGTTTAGTCGCAATCTCCGGCAACGGCGCTAAAAACTTAACCCAACTCGCACTTATGCGTATTTTTAATCTCCTTAATTATGCCAGAAAATATATTTCAATTTAAATTTAGCAGCTAGTGTGAACACTTGCAATGATTTATGAATTTTAAATAAATTTTCACACTAGGGTTACTACGCAAGTATACGTATTGTTTCAAGTAATATAGAATTTTCTTTAAAAAACCCAGTATCGATCCCACAAGGAATGTGGTAACTCTTAAATCAACTTATAGAAATGTTATTTAAATTGTAAATTAAAAAGATAAAAGATTTAAAATGATAGGCTTACTAAAAAATACTACAAAAAGAGCTTAAAAAGAAAGTAACAACTAAATATAAGAGCTTAACAAAATGTAAAAGCAACAACTAAATGTATAACAACTAAATATAAGAGCTTAACAAAATGTAACAACAAGTTTGGATATTATGGAAAAGCCTTTCCTCTGATTTTAATCTATGTAGGATTGTAGGATTCAAATGATTTAAGATAAAATTGAGGTATTGTGACAAATAGAAGCATACATTATTCTTTACCCCACTGGGTGCTTGCCAAGAACATTAGCTAACTTAAGGTCGATTCCTTAACATCTCAACTCCACATCAGTGCTATCTAGCCTCTCACCTCTAGATGCCCCTAGCCTAATGCCATCATAATGACCGAATCCCAGTGTCGGGGTATTAAACCTTAAGCCAAACTGATAAGAATATAGCATGTCACTTTAGATCTAACCAATTTTATGCCCATCAAAACTTATCTTCCTTTTTATTTGTACTACCCCTTAGGTGATCACAATGACTCTGCCTAAAATGAAGTGTTATATCCACTAGTTTGGTGAAATTATAGCCCTCTCAGATCATTATGTTTCTCAACGAATTTTAACATCACAGTGACCAATTTGCAAAGTAAATGAAGATTCAAAGAAAATATCATCACAATTTTTAAAAGTAAAAAAGAAATCTTTAAATCATTCTCATGCCACAAGATTAAGTCTCACATACAAGAAAAAAGAAAGGGAACTATTCAGAATTCATAGAGATTAAAGATAAATAAAATATTTGCATTGAAATCCATGTTTACAACAAAAACTCAAACAAAAATACAAAGTACATTATGTCTTCTCCCTAAGCAAATTTTTGGAGTTTCCTCTAAGCAATCTTCAAACTTTTTCACACTAAAACACACTCACACTTACACTTGAACACAAAAAATGAAAAACTTAACTCACTATTGCAGTCCAATTAAAGTTTTGAGGCTCCAAAAGTTCTCTAAATTTGTCAAAATCCTTCTCATTAAATAAAAAACATAAAATAACCAAAGATTGCTTCAAACACCCCTCCAAAATTTATTCAAATTCAATGCATCTTCTAGAAAGGTAGTTACTGGCACTATAGCACCCTTCTCACCCATTTGTGGTGGTATGGCGCAAGGGGTGGCGGTATAGCGCCACATAAAAAATCAATATTTTTGCTTCATTTTTCCTCATTTTCTCTAAATGTCCATTCCATATACCCAAAACCAAAAGCATGCAAAATACCATCTTTTAAAGTGCAATATCATAAAAAATGTACATAAAATGCTTATAAAACATGCGCTAAAAACATGTTATTTTTAGGTGGATCAAATTGGCCATGACTACTGAACATTTTTTGAAGAGGGAGCCGACGGATCCTAAGTGGGCGGATATGGACCAATTTGCTACCCTCTTTTTGGATTTGAATGAGGAATGAGGTAAAGCAGATTGACTGGGTGGAGGTGGAGTTGGAGGTGATGGAAAGTCTGCAGTCACCCAGACTCTTTGTCATTTCCCTTTTCCTTTTATGTTTACCTATAATTTTTAGCTTTCCATAGAAAATCAATTTTTCTTGGTCGTGCTTGGCCGACATGTCAATCGTTGTAAGAAATCATATGTGAGTTAAAAGAAAATTTATGTAGATCTCTTTGCTCAAAGAAATGAAAAAAGTTTGCTTTCTTCTCTCTCTCTCTCTCTCTCTCTCTCTCTCGACTATATCTTAGTTTTCACCTTGTGTTTGCTTCATCTTAACAATTCTGTGTAGTGCCTTATTTGCTGGTAGCTTGATGCTTTTCCTTCGACAAAGTGAGTGTAAGTAAGAATTTGGGAGGCTTCCCAAATTGATTCACCCTTCACTTCTCACATAGCTTGCCAATGCAAAGCATGTGATCATAACTAGACATGATAAGATTTTGAGTAAATCAAGATCAGATCGGACAATCTTGGCACCCAGATAGTTATTTTCCCTTTTGGTCTCAGCCTAAAGATCTTGGCGCCATAATTAGCCATATTTGTTGGGCTTAGCTGAGCGATTTTAGCAGCACAACTGACCATTTTCATTTTTGTGCTCAGTCGACCAATCTTGGCACCACGCCTGACCATTTTCATTTTTTTGCTCAGTCAGACAATCTTGGCATCTTGGCCAATCATCTCTTGCTTGCATGGTCAACCAGACGATCTTGGCATCATAGTGGACCATCTTGGCTTGCTCAGAAGGCTTTTGTTGTTGTTAATATTAATTTAGGGTGATGAGGTCAAGTTTTATCTATTATCTTGCATGGGTCTCAATTGCTCAGTTGAACCTAAGTCTTAGGTTAGGTTTCCTCTCTAAGGGAGGTTGCCACCTAAACCCATCTCCGGGATGATTGTCATCGTACCCTTCATAGAGCTTTCACTACTGAGCAGGGAAACATCTCTAGATGCTTGCTCAGCTAGACTAAAAGGAATCTGGGATTGTGATGAAGGATATTTTTGGGCTGACCCAATTGGACATATACAACGTTGTTTTCTATCATTCTTCTTTTAGAAATTTTAGTTCCCCAAGTGTTAGGCAAATGTTCTGGTAAGATTTTGATTTTTCTAGTTCCCTAAAGATTTTTCAGGCACAAAATTTTTTATTCTTTATTAGTAAAATGTTCATTTGTTCTATGGATTTTTTTAGAGAGTGGCATAAAATTCTAAATAAAAAATGAATGAGAAAAAAAAAATACTTTTTATAAACATTTATACAAAAAATAATAGATTTAAGGGAAGAATATTTTGAGGTCGTCTTTGCTCTAGGTATGCGGGTCTTCATTCCATGTACAAGTCCTTAACTTATTTGCTTTTGTTCCTGCACTACAATCAATGATGATGAAACTGCTTCACATCAAGTCAAGCTTTTTGATGATTTTCCTCATGCTGTGGGATCAACCTGTTTCATTGTCAAGTCCCTAGAAGCAACATATTTCTCTGAGACATGTCAGTTGTATTACCGGGTAGCTCTCCTTTAGATTTCCTCCTACCATAGGGCAGCTTTTACTCAGATTTCTTCTGTCAGATCAAGTGGCAGCATAATTCCCTCGTCATTTGCTTCCAACCATTCTGAAAAATCTTTCTCACCGAACGTCATATCCATGAGAACCCTTTGTATGTGGTGGTTATACTCTACTAGTAGCATGTCATCTACTCTGTGTGATAACATAAATAACATTTACCCAATCATAATGGATAGAGCTGCCCGAAAAACCAACACAATGGAAGGGAGTACTTCTTCCCAGATCCCCTTTGCTCCTTTAACCTTTTTTCTTAATAGATTGAGAATCATTTTATTGGCCTCTTCTGCCTGGTTATTTTTTTGGGGGCGATGAACCGAGGCAAATTTAAGCCTCATCCTCTGACTCTAATAAAAATCTTCGACCTTCTTATCAATGAACTACGTCTCATTGTCTGCAATGATGATTAGTGGCAAGTTTTATCAACAGATTAGATGGGTCTAGATGAAGTTCTAGAAAACCTCCATAGTTATCCAGGCTAGATCTTAATCTAGATCCACTTTGAAAAATAATTGAGAACTACTAAGAGAAACCTATGCTACCTTTTGGAAGGTGGGAAAGACCCAAGGTTGTCTAGTCCCAGATAACTAAAGGCCACAGGCTGGTGATCAATTGAAGTTTATGGGCCAACTGATGTTGCAATGGTGTGTACTTTGGGTATTGTTCACACCTCCTAGAGAACACTTCAATGTCATTTAGCAGTGTTAGCAAGAAGTATCCCTGCCTCTGAACTTGGTGCGCTTGCGTCTTTCCTTTTGAGTGACTCCCACACTCTCCAGAATGGTTTTCTCAAAGACTATCCTAAACCTCATTCTTCTTGACACACTTCAGATATAATAATTTTGTCAACTTTCCTAAGAGTATTCCCTCAATCATTAAGTATTGGACGACTTTGAATTTGATTCTTCTCAGTTTGGTAATTTCTTCCACTATCTCTCCAGTCTCTAAGTATTTAACATAAGGATCTATCCAACCATTAGTCTCCTTATTTTTTATAAACATCACCTCAGGATCCTTAATAGTCTGGTGGTTGAGTTTTTTTTTGGTGTCCCATTCCTTAGATGAACACATTTAGACAGCAGCTTGGCCACCTGGTTTTCTCTCTGGCCGACATGCTTAATCCTGAACTTCATGAATTTCTAGATTTCTTCCTTAGTATTATTTAATTATCTGATCATCACTTCATTACAATACTCAAAACTTCCATTTATTTGTTTCACCACTAGTTGCGAAACTGATTTTACCATTAAGTGTTGCACGCCCATTTCATAAACTAGAGACAACCTAGTGATCAAAATGTCATACTCCATATGATTGTTTTTCACCTCAAATTCCATAGCTGTTGAGTGGCACAAGCGTTCTCTTCATGAGCTACTCAAAACCAGCCCTAACCCTACTCTTGATTGATTTAAGGCGCCATTCACATATAGGAGCCATTCTTATTGATTGGTAGGGCTTTCTTCGTACAATTTCCCTTGCTCTGGAAAGTCTACTGATAATCCACAATCGCCTGTGCTTTGATAGCCATCTGAGGGTCGTATGTCATGTCGAACTTTCTTAATTCTATCACCCACTTCAACAATCAGTCAGGATGTTTAGGTTCGGTAAGCAACAATTTCAGCAAAAGATCTAATACCACCAAGATTGGGTGTGTTTGAAAGTAAGGTTGCAACCTGGGTGCTAATACAATTAGAGCAAAGGTTAGTTTCTCCATAATTGGATACCAAACCTCCACTTCTCAGAGAACGTGACTAGTGTAGCATATCAAGAACTACTTTCCCAAAACTCTCTAACCAGTACTAAACTGATTGCTTAAGCACCCTCCCATTATAAAGAGAGTTCTTTATTCAACTTCTAGCTCTAGAAAAGAAATAACAACACCAAGGAATCATTTATACTCTAGAAGACATACTAGCATTCAACCATCCACTCAAAACTTTTGGCCTTTCTAAGTATCTTGAAGAATGCTGCACACTTGTCACCCGACTTTGAGATGAATCAGTCGAGGGCTACAATCCAATCGATTAATTTTTTCACTTATTGTGTATCTCTGGGGGATGACATATCAATCAACATTTGGATTTTTTCTGTGTTAGCCTTTATACCTTCGGGAGTAAGGAGGCAACCTAGGTACTTGCCAATTGAGGCCCAGAATGTACATTTAATGAATTAAGCTTTGTATTATATTTTCTAAGTGTCTGAAATATTTCTTTTAAATATTTTATATGTTGTTCAGCTGTCTAATTTTTAACTAGGACATCATCCACGTAGACTTTAATATTTTTTTTCCTTTTTGATTAACAAATATTACATCCATCAAGTGCTAGTACATTGTCTCAATATTTTTAAGTTCAAATGAAATTATTACATTCCGATAGAGAACACCCTCAGCAGCTATGAAAGTTTTATCAGCAGGAGGACAAGTGCATCTTTATTTAGTGATACCCTAAGAAGGCATTTAGGAAACTCATGATGAAATGACCCATAACTGAATCCACCAGAACATCTATCCTCGATAGTGGATAGTAGTCTTTCATGCAAGCGACATTTAGGTTTGTGAAATATATGCACATTTACTACTTTCTAATGGCCTTATGAATCATGAAAATATTCAAGACCTATGTGGGGTACCGCACCTCCCGGATGTAGCCTGCTTCTTTCAATTTCAGTACCTCTTCTCTGATGGGCCTGACTATTGTTGTTGTTGAGTTATTGATCTTCTCATTTTTTGGCCAGATAATAGTGCTTAAGTTCATATGGTGGCAAGATACGTCGACTGTTGTCCCCGACATCTCTGTTATGGACCAAGCAAAGAAGTTGTGATGATCTTGAAGCATTTGAACAAGTAACTCCCTGTACCCTGCATCAATGTTTTCACTTGTTTGAAAGGATTTATCGAGCTCTTCGTCAATAACATAAATGTCCAGGCTTGTCTCACTAGTCTCAAACCCCCCTTCACACGCTTCCTATTGCCCAGAGGGAGTGGACCTGAGACTGCTCCAGATCTCCTCGGACGGTGATCGCCTCTTCATCTCCTGAGAATTTTACAGCCACGTGGTAAGTGAACACTACGACCTTGTAGTAGTTTATAAGAGGCAGTGAAAAATAGTCTTGTAAGTGGGTGGTAAGTCCATTAAAATGTGTCTGAGACTTTGAACAGACACATCACTGATATTTGAATTTGTCTGAAACTTTGAACAAACTCATTGTTGTCTCAAAGGAGGGGATGTGGTTGTTGGGGTCTGACCAACCTCTATAAACCTCCAATGTAGGGAGCTTGAACTTTTAGGGGGGGCTCTGCCTCTGAGATATGAGCGTGGGGTCGCATTGCACTTGAAGCGCTATCTTTCCACCTGCGCGGATTCGACGCTATATTGGTATTGTAAATCTTCAGCCCTCTCTAGGCCATGGTCCAACCTTCTGTTGGTATGCCCCAACATCGTCTCTCGAGAAGGAAGCTACCATTGACAAGCTCATTTGCCTCCTAGGGTTGTGACAACTCTTAGCACCTCCGTGATCTGGCCAGACATCTGGTTCACTATATGGTTTCTCAACTCATGTATCTTCCGATGCACGAACTCTGCCATGAACTCCCTAGTACATTCTACATTAGTCATTTCCCTCTTGTGATTTTTCTCTTGCTATTATTGTTGCTTTGCTTCTTTTCTTGTCGACGACATGACTCCTTTCTCACTACACCTTTTAGGATGTTAAATCCAAATCTATTCAGGAGGCACACCTAAGGAAAAGAGTGCAAAAAAGAGGAAGATTACAAATAGAGCACATCAATGAACAAAAAAAGTGTGTAACATTTAATCATGAAATGAGCCCCTATTTATAGGCATAGGAGCTGTGAGGTTACATTTGTACCCCTAGTAAAGTAGGTATAGTAGGGGTTATTTTAGGCAATACATAACTATATGGTTGGGAGCCTGAAATGGCGTTCGACCGGGTTATGATCCGGGTGGCTATGGGCCCAAAGCTTGAAATGGCATTCGACCGAGTTATGATCTGGACGGCTATGGGTCGGGAGCTTGAGGTGGTCCAAACGAATCATGATCCTGGCAACTATGGTCATAAGGTTTAGCTGGAGGAGTTGACTACCTGTCTAAGATTCGAGCGGCTCCTAACATCAGTCCGACCTGGATGAGGAGTCCTAGTGGATTGTTATTTTAACAAACTAAGAAGGCGTGCAAAATCATAAAGCTTTCATCTTCCTATTACTTTGGATGAGGAGTCATAGTTTTTTTTTTATTCAATCTGATTATTAATTTTGAAGGGAGGGATTTCAGTTTTGAATTTGAAAATGCAGATTTTTTTTGGTGGGTCAGAAGTTCGATGTCTCGTTCTTAATTCAGTGACAAGGACGGCGGATGGCCTCCCCCCATGTTTTCAGTTTTTTGGCTTTTCTTCAATACCAAAACATAAATATAATATATATGACAGTACATATTATAATACTTTTCTTATAAAGTCGTGTAAAAAATATCTAAAGTTACGCGTTGAATTCAAGGTTTTAAAAATCGAATTAAACCGGCTGGGTTCCGATTTAACTAAAATCCGTATTCAATATATAACCGTTCAAAAAATGATCAAGCCTTCTTCATTTTTGAAATTTTCGGCGCTCCATGTACAAGTGCCGCGTTTTGGTGCTGCGGCCTGCCAATTTAAATGCCAAATGAGGACATTTTAATAAGAACAATATATTATTTCATATTAAATTTTGTTACATAAGATAATAATAATAATAATAATTTATATAACATATTCATTTTTTGCAGACAACTGAAATAATAAGAAAGTATTAAAATATATGAAAATGTTACCCTTATTAAATATTTTAATATTATTTTTTAAAAATAATTATCTTTATTTTTATAAAAATAATTTGCTCAAAATCACTAAAAAATAAATTAATTTTTAGATCTAACACCTAAGCTTTTATTTTTCTAAAAAATGTCACTCCAATCTTTAATATCAGCTCCAAACTATACCGCTATTAAATGGAGTTTAATTGCATTTGACAAAATTCATTGGAGAGATGATTTTACAATATTATATTATTATTTGTAACAATTTTTTAAGGCGTCAATAATGTTATTATTACACACTTTATGTTTTTAAAATAAACTTTTAATTTATTATGTCATTTGGTGGAACCTCCGGTTTAACCATTGAACCTTGAACCTCTTCCTCTATCGGTTCAATGCCTGATTCGGTTCTCAAAACCTTGCCTTATGTGTGCTGGAAAATTCACAGTGGCAGAGTAATAAATTATCATCTTAGTAATGCATAAAAATTTAGCACAAAATTAGGTAATTAAAGAAAAGTAGGAGGAGACACCTCGATTTTTACGTGAAAAACCCTTAAAAAAAGAAAAAAAACACAGGGCTTAGCCGAGTTGAAAATTTTCACTATGAATGGTGAGTACATAAATCAATTCTTCTTCTAAATTTAGGAAGATGGTGATATGAAATTCATCATTGTAAATGTACAAAAGTAGTTCATTGATAATATTCATAGTTTGGCTGTAATAAATGTAGTTCTCAGTGATAGCCGATTGCAAGGGTTGTAGTTAACTGATATGGAGGCAAAAGTTTTTCATAAATGTTGTGGATAGTGGTTTTATGACTAGACCTGTAATTACGCAGTTATTTATCTTCGTGGCAAAAAACTTGACCGAGTTTCTTTAGGCAGTTAGTGTGCAAAAATGGATATGTTATAGAGCTCAGAATTTGATTTATAGTTTACACAATATAGGTTCAACATAAGTATACACTTCGTTCAAGTAAGATAAAACTTTCTTTCAAAAACCCTGAGTATCAATTCCACGAGGAAAGCTGTTAATTCATAACGACTTTGGTAAAAGTTCTAGTATACAATAACTCATCTTAACCTGAAATTTTTGAGAAGTTTGATTTTTATAAATCCATTACTTTACTCTAAAATTAAAGTTAACTAATATAAATAAAAACCTAATCTACGGAGGCTGGTTAAATTTTGGAAAGTTCTTATACAATCAAAATCCCTTACCTCTTGCAATGAATATAGTGGCATAAGTAGTAGAAGAATTGAGAGAATTATCAAATATTTTTTGTGCCAACAAGAAAAATATGTCTACCTACCCTCTTCCAAGTGTATAGGTAAACTTAGTATTTTATTAGGTTTACACAACTAACAGAGATGCGAAGGTGGTTAAACGCCTTACAACTCATGATAAGGAACCCATTCACTTACATCAATTGTCACCTAGAAGCTCCTAACAAAAACAAACTATGAAGTATATTTCCTTTAAAAGTTGCATCGCCGCTTGAACTTCTTCACCATGCCAACCAGATAATGTGAATGCACTCAAGTTGTGAAGTCACCGCTCTTTTGAGTCTTAGCCTCAACTTACAACAGATTTTAACATAACATATGACCAGTTATAATGGAGCAACGAAGATATTATTCATCGCATAGAAATTAAAATTATTCAATCATAAAATAAATTTCCTACACATTCCACTACTTCATCACACGAGGAAAGAGTAAGGAAAACTACTCACCAAGCATGGAGAAGACACATGGATTCTTCATTACAAATGACATTGAAACTACACAACTATATGATAATAAATCAAAGAAAATACAATAAGAGTACAAGATTATCTTTATAGAAGATTCACACCCTCTTTGCACAACAAATAGTAATCTCTTGCACTTCTCTCCAACGTCTCAAGAGTCACCAAGATGCCAAAACATACTTCCAAAATGAAGAGACACCAAGCCTTCCTCTTGAAAGAGACACGCCCTTAAAATCTCCCTTCAAATCCCCAAGAGTCACCTTAGATGCCTCTTCAAAATTCGTCCAAATACATTGTATCTTAAAAAAAAACCAATTATGATGCCTAGGCACCCAACCCTGGCGCATAAATGTCAGCCTTCTAAAAGCACGAAATAAATGTCTGGTGCTTGGGAGCCAGTCCTGGTACCATGGCATCGGGCTCTCTATTTCCACTTATTGGGTCTGGCGCTTAGGCGCCAGTTCACTTTGTGCTCCTTTGCTTTATTTGGCCCCATTTTGCTCCATTTTTCACACATTTTTCTCTAAAACTCCATCTCTTGTACTTGAAAACAAAAACACACAAAATATCTTCCTTTAAAGTACAATATCATTTAAAATGAGCATAAAATCTGAATAAAAAATAGTAAAATTTTAGGCGTGTCAAGTCCCCCAAACTTAAACGTTACTTGTTCTCAAGTAACATTACAACTTTAAAAATATGTTGATCTTTAAAATTACAACTTTAAAAATATGTTGATTTATGTTAGTGTGTTTCTTTAAGATGACTTAAAATTTTGTTCTAGAAATGTTATAGTCCAACCTAGAAGAATTTCCAGTAAATTAAATGATATCTAAGGTGCCAAAATATTTAATAGTAAACTTAGTAATCCTTTTTTTCTATTTTATTCAGAAATAATTAAAATTTTTCCAAACTTTGGATTTTTAGAAAAATATTAATTTCAAAATTTATGAATTCAATTTTGAAAATAATTTTACTAATGCTTTCTGAATTTATACTTAAGATTGATCATGAGTTTTCTTCCTTAGAAAGATTCAAGTGAAATCAATTTTTAATTAGGTCCTAATCCTCAAGCTTCTCCTCCCCCCTCTTTTTTTTTAATAGCTGAGGATTACTATATCTGAATAGGTCTTTAATGATTTTAAATTTCACTATCCATTTTCTAAATTAAAATTTATTTTATATCCTTAACTTAAAATGTAGTATTAGTTTTTGTAAAAGAATTTTAAAAGAGTCTAAATTCTTCAAAAGTATTATTCTAAAAATCTTTAATTTTTGAAAAATTCAATTTTTCCTATTATAAATAGTTAAATAAATTCTCTACTCTTTTCTACTAAACATGTTAACTTTAGTTTCATCCTTTTTACTAAATTTTCTACTAAGTTTTCCTATTGTATTTCTATAATTAAATTTTAGTAATTTTAAGATAACTCCACATAACAAAAATCATTTTTCAAATAAAATTTTATTTGTATTAAAATAAAATTTTATTTGTAGTTTCTCTTAGGACAAATAAAGTTTAACTTTGAAATTTTTTTCTTCCTCCCCCGAGGCCCCACACTTTAATTTTAAAATATTTTACAATCGGTACAAAATAAATATGATAGAAAGAAAAATAAAAAATTGATAAATACATGCTAAAAATTAAACTGAACTAAAAAAGAAGTAAAAATTTTAGTACATGCACTATGTATAAAAGTAGACATGTATACTTTTCAGGTTCGCAATTTAATAGAGGGAATTGGTATATAGTAAATAAGGCATGAATATAAAGATAAGTCTATCTAACACAAACAAGACTAGCATTCATTTCATAAAAAAATAATAATATAAACATAGTTTACTAAATGATGACTCCATCACTCCTACAACACACATACATCAATCCAACTCAAGAAAACAAACACTAAGGGTGTGTTTGAGGCAGTTTATTCATTGCGGCAGTGTTTTGAAAACGTCGTCTCATAGTTTGGAAACTGTGTTTGAGCAGATTATCCAAAAATGCAGTTGGTTTTTACACTAAACACGAAACATGATTTGATTCACGCAGTCCACATTTCCAGATAAGTGACTTATCTGGATAAGTACAAGCTTCCCCAAATGCACCCTAAGACACCTACACATTAAAGTTCGACACATAAGAAAAAACATCTACTCACTCTCATCATCATCATCATCGTCATCTTCAACTTCTTCATCTTCTTTGTCATCCTTATCCATGGGTTGGCGATGAGTAAAATTTTGATATTGAGGATATTCCGGAAATTCAATGTTTTTACTTCCTCCAACCCATTGCTTTTGCTTAAACATTTCTATCATGGATGGATAGTATCAAAGTATTAGCATCTAGGTGCAAGTTGAAATTTTGGCTTTGGCACCTAGGCACCAGTTCTTAATGCTAAGGCACAAATTTCTGGTGCCTAGGCACCAAAATGTGGCACCTAAGCGCCAATGCCTAAATTTGCACTGCTTAGTCTTAGGGTCCAATTAACCTGTCTTGACCTCATTTTAATCATTAAAATTAGTGTTTTATGCTTCTTATCATCATGTAGGTCTCATTATCACACAATGCTTTTAACATAACACACATCTTTAAAAGAATCACAACAACAAATAATCTAAATCAATCCTCACTGATAATAATGGGCAGCCTTCTACAAAGCTCTTGGTTTAACGTCATCAGCCTGACAACAATCACAACTCACTAACAATCACACCAAAAAAGATAATCATGGGGTGCCTCCCATGAAGCGCTTGGTTTAATATCACCAACCTGACAAAAGATTCCTCCCATATCAAAATTCCATTTAAGTAGTCCCTGATCAATCACCCAGTCTTTTCTGGATCCTAGGATTCCTAATAAATCCTCAAATTTTTGTTTTTCTTTCAACTTTTTCTTTTCAGATTGATTCAGATTATTCTTCCTCATGTATCTTTCTAGATTCAATATTCTTCTAATGATTTTCTTAATTTACATATGCATAGAATGCTTTGTACTGACAGTGATATACCTCCTGCACGTGATAAAATTCATTAATTCTCCGAGGGGTGAATTCAACCATTTTACCACTAATATAGATGTGGTCATCAGAAGTCTCCCTAAAGTTGGCATAGAACTCCATGACTACACCAATAATAGCTCCGGCAGTAAAGTAATAGAAATTCTCCCACTACCGAGCAACAATCAATTTCTAGACTTCAGCACCCAAATTTTTGAACGCTCGATCTTAAATTACTTTCTTTGTTTAAAGTAGACTATTAAAACAATTCTAGCTTTGTAGTTGACAAATTTTTTATCATCAAAATCCACTTTCCTCTTTCCTTTACTCATCCTTGGTGTCATAGCAATTTTTCTATAAAAAATGATAAAATCAAAATAAATTCCAAAAATTATGAAAATCACAAAGTGGAATGTTCTAAACTTAAGTCTACTAAGTAAGAGTTCTTCACCAAAGGATTTTCTCAAAATCTTCCCAAAAATTTCAAAATTTTGGATCTAGGAAATGTACAAGAAATCCTTGCTTAAAATTAAAAATTTTGAAGTCAAAGTGTAGCTCTTACCAAGAGAAGATGAAATCCAAACTTCTTTTGTGTTATAATCACCTCAAATCCAAGCACTAGCAAGCCCAAGGGGTGTAAACCAAAGGTTGAAGGTGACCAAAGGAGTAAAAATGGTGTTTTACTATGCAAATCGTGGAATTTTAAGGGATTAGGGAACTTTCCGGTCATGGCCGCCGTCGGCGCCAGAGCCAAAAATTTCAATTTTTGCTTTTTTGCAATTTCAGTTGTTTCCAATTCACTCCAACTTCAATTTAGTCTTTTTGAACAATAATATTCATCCTTAAATAGTCCACAAACAAATGTTTTACAAATAACACAAAAACTAACTTTTATAACTGAAATTTCAAACTTTTACAAGCATAGATTTTCAATCACACTCACACATACATAAAGCAAATCACACTCTAATTCAGCATCGAAATCAAGCCACAACACTAGAATGTTGAAAACTAAACTAAACAAACAATTAAATTTTTATGAGTTTAAAGCAAAGAAAATTCAACACAATCACACAAAGGTTTAAAGCAAATCCAACACAATTACATTAAAAACATAATTAATTTTAAGCAATAGAGAGTCCAACTTCTTCAATTTACTCCTCTTCATCGTCAGTACTTTCTCCTCTAATATCTTCCATAGACTAGTAATAGAAGTACAAATTATAGAAGGGTCGGTACGGGAATTGATCAGTCGCATTTTCATCTATCCATTCATTCTTCTTGAACATCTACACCAAACATGCTTTAATTATTCCTGTATGATCAAAGTTTTCCTTCATCCTCTAATCTAAGTGATCAAAAAGGTAATTAAGATTTCCTATTGCATTCACGACACTTCAAAGTTATCTTTCTATTTTCTTCATTTTCTTCTCCAAACTTTTGAACTTCCAACTATGTAGGGTATTAAGGGTGTCGAAGCATGTGATGAATGATCCAAGATAATATGCAATGCTTCATTTCCATTCCCAATATAGTTTTCATTGATAGGATCCATGGGCTCCCAGGGTAATAATACTTTCTCCCAACTTTCATATGGCGCTTAAGATTGACTGCAAAGTAAGAAGATTGTAGAAGGATGCCCCAGTCCATATATAGGTCCATTCTCCATTCATAATAATACCCATATAATAATACCCATAATAAATTTTAAAATAATTGATCTCACATCCATGGCCTTCCCATTTGAATGCAATAATTTAAAGTTGCACTTTCTTTTGTAACTCTACGATTTTTCATTATATGGAGTAATTTTGCAGAGATGAAGAAATGTCATTATTTAGATATCGAATTAATCAGTGAAGCGGAGAAACTAATGTATCCCTCATCTCTGATTTCTTAATTATCATTTTCATCCTTCAGAAATTAATATAAATCACACATCATATCCTTGGTTGGTATAAAGTTTGTATAATGACAGATCGACACACTCTCTATCATAAACAATTATTAATTTCAGACGGAGTAAATGGTACACCCTATCGAATGAAGACAACTCCTTGATTAATTCCATGTAGGTTAACGTAAAATTCTTTTACTATTGGAACAACTACTGAAGAGGTAATGTAGCATAGAACTTCCCACCATCTCTGTACTACGATTTTCTTAATCTGAGAACTTGGATTACTCAATCCATGATTGACAAAGCCTCTCTCCTTGATAAGTCTCTTCTTAGTGATGACTTTATCGTATAATCTCTGCACGTCTAATCTAATGAACTTTCTTCTATTGAAAACATCATACCTTGAAGTGTTTGTAGAATTGGAAGCCATGGATTTTGAAATCTGGAAGATTGTGGTTGTCCAAAATAGTTTTCATGCCTCTAAAAAAACCTCTAGGAAGTTATTTTGAAGTGAAATCCCGCCAAAGTCGGTCAAGTTTGTCCTGAACTGCCGAAACCGCACTGGGCACTGTCGTCACCCATGCTGGCGCCGTCGGCGCCAAAGCCAAAGTTGTGTCTGTTCTGTTTTTTGGTTTAATTCATTTCCAAACTTTCATTCAATGCCAAAATTTATCTTGATTTATGATAAAAAAGATTGTGTAGGATTCTAAAGTTTTATTATTTTCTAATACAAAGAAAAATTATTAAATAAAATACTAAGATATATAGGTATATATATGTATATATATATAATGGGGGCTGGATCTCCTTGTGCTCCAAGATGTACTAATGTTTAATCCGGATGACTTAACATTAAAAATTTTTTAAATTGTGGCATGTACCCTTCATAATAATGTTTCAATCTATGCTCATTAACTTTAAGTATCTTTCGAGTTTTAGGATCTTTAATAACTACAATTCCATAATGATATACTTTAATCACATTAAATGGTCATAACCATATAGATTTCAATTTTCTTGGAAATAATCTCAATCTAGTATGATATAATAGAACTTCTTGTCCAAGTTCAAATTTCATTTTTATAATCTTCTGATCATGTCATATTTTTATTTTCTATTTAGAGATTTTTGCATTATCATATACTTCATTTCTAATCTCCTCAAGTTCATTGAGTTGCAATAATCTTTTCTCACCAGCATTCTTTAGATTAAAATTAAATTTCTTAATAGCCCAAAATGCTTTATGTTCTAATTCTACTGGTAAGTGGCATGTTTTACAAAAAATAAGTCTATATGGGGACATTCCAATAGGAGTCTTATAGGCAATTTTGTTTGCCCATAGTGTAATATCTATTCTAGTAAACTAATCCAATTTACATAGATTGACAACTTTTTTTAAAATTCACGTTATTTCATGATTTGATATTTTTACTAGATCGCTAGTCTTGGGATGAAAAGCAGTAGAGAATTTATGCATGATATTATATTTTCTAACCAATTTCTTGGTCCTCTAATTCCTAAAATGGGACCCTCCATCCGTAAGAATCACTCTTAGCATTCCATAACTTGTAAAAATGTTTTTATTTAAAAATTTAGAAACACTCTGAGCATCACATTTAGATACAACAATAGCTTCAATCCATTTGAACATATAATCAACAGCAAGCAATATATATAAATTTCCAAATGAAGGCATAAATGGTCCCATAAAATCAAATCCCCAAACATCAAAAATTTTAACTTTCAATGTGTAATTTAGAGGAATTTCATTTCTTCTAGAAATATTTCCTACTCGCTCACATCGATTGCATGTTTTAATATATTCATTAACATCTCTAAAAAGAGTAGGCCAACAAAATACAGCTTGTAAAATTTTATGTGCAGTTCTACTAGTTCCAAAATATCCTCCAAATTTAGAATCATGACATCGTTCAATTATTTATTTTGTTTCTTCATAAGGCACACATCTTCTAATGATTAAATCTTTACACTGTTTATATAAATGTGGGTCATCCCAAAAATAAAATTTTGAATCATAAATTAATTTCTTTATTTGTTGATTCTTAACATATGGTGGTAGAATATCACTCACAATATAACTTACTATATAGGTATACCATAGTATATCCTTTATATCAATATTATACAATTTTTCATCTGGGAAAGTTTCAAAAATTTATTTGTAAAATTAGTTAACATTTCTTGTTCTAGTCTAGACAAATGATCAGCTATTTGATATCATTTTCCTTTCGATCTACTACCACAAAATTGAACACTTGTAGCATAAGTATCCATCTAATTAATCTTTGTTTAACATCCTTCTTTTGCATCAAATATTTGATAGCAGAATGATTTGTATGCACTATACATTTGGCTCTAATTAAGTAAAATTCTCTAATTAAGTAAGGTCTAAACTTATCAAAGACATAGACAATAGCTAATAACTCTCTTTCAATAGTGGTGTAAAAAATTTGAGCCTCATTAAGAGTCTCACTAGCATAATATATTACTTTAAAAACCTTATTATACCTTTGCCCTAAAACAGCTCCAATAGCATGATCACTAACATCACACATTATTTCAAATGGTTTCTCCCAATCAGGTAGAACTATTATAGAAGAAGTTATTAATTTTTCTTTCAATAGTTTAAATTTTTTTATGAATTCCTCATTAAAATTAAATTTCATATCCTTCTCTAAAAGTTGGCTTAATGACTTAGTAAATTTTGAGCAATCTTTTATATAACGCCTATAGAAACTAGCATGTCCTAGAAAACTTCTTACCCCTGTAACCGTAGTAGAAGGCAGTAATTTCTCAATAACTTGAATTTTTGTTGAATCTACTTCCATGCCATTTTCAAAAATTTTATGGCCAAGTACAATTCCTCCTGCAACGATAAATTGGCATTTTTCCCAATTTAGTACTAAGTTGATTTTTTCACATAATTCCATAATTTTTTCATAATTATTTAAACATAATTCAAATGAAGTTTCAAATACAGAAAAAGCATCCATAAATACTTCCATTCTACGTTCAATTAAATTACTAAAAATTGACATCATACATCTTTGAAATGTCATAGGTGCGTTACATAGTCCAAAAGACATTCTACAGAAAGCAAATGTTTCATAAGGGCTGGTAAATGTTGTTTTCTCTTGATCCTCAGGAGCAATCAGAATTTGGTGATACCCGGTATATTCATCTAGAAAACAGTAATATTTGTTTCCAGACAATCTATCCAACATTTGGTCTAGAAAGGGAAAAGGAAAATGATCTTTCCTGGTGGCCATTCTTAATTTTCTAATACAATTTTGCCAACGAGTAACTTATCTTATTGAAATTAATTCATTTTTCTCATTTACTTCAACTGTCGCTCCTCCTTTCTTTGGAACATAGTGAATCAGACTTACCCAAGCACTGTCTAAAATATGATATATAATTCCAGCATTAATCATTTTAAACACAGTGAATCAAACTTACCTAAGTACTGTCTGAAATAAGATATATAATTCCAGCATACAAATCATTTAAAATAGGGTTCATCAACATCTAATCATTTTAAGATTTCTTTTTTAATAGCTTCTTTCATTATTGAGTTTAATCTTCTTTGCGGATTAACTTGAGGTTCATATTGTTCATCTAATAGAATTCTGTGCATACAAATTGAGGCACTGATTCCTTTAATACCTGCTAAAGTCCATCCAAAGGCCTTTTTACATCTTTTCAACAGTTCTACTAAATTTTGTTCTTGAATTTCAATTAAATCAGAAGATATAATAATTCACAATGTAGATGAATCTCCTAAGAACACATATTTTAAATGGGCAGGTAATACTTTCAGTTCAAGTTCAGGTGGTTTAATACTTGAAGGAATAAGATTTTTATTATAATTTTCTAAAAGGTCTAAAGTTTCAAATTTTTCTTGAAAATAATCTAAATTCTCTTCTTTTATTTCAGTCTCATTCTCAAAATACTCTTCTTACCTTAATTTTTCTTAAAACATTCCCTTAAATTGCTCATTACTTAGATAATCAGTAACTTCCATTTTAAAACATTCATTGTCTTTTTTTATCACAAGATATTTCTAGCTTTGCTATATTAAATGTTACTTCTTGATCATTGACTCTCATTATTAATTCTCCTTTTTGCACATCTATCACAACTCTTCCTGTTGTAAGAAATGGTCTCTCTAGGTCTCTCTAAAATGGTCTCTCTAAAATAATAAGAATCTCTTTATCTTCCTCCATATCTAATACAAAAGATTCTATAGGAAAACTAAATTTATCCACTTTCACTAATACATCTTCTATAACTCTTTTAAGATAAGTTATTGATTGATTAGCTAATTGAAGAGTTACATAGTAGGGGAAATCTCTCCTAAATCCAAACACTTAAAATTTGATAGAGGCATTAGGTTAATACTAGCTGTTATATCGTTATAACTAGCTGTTATATCACATAAGGCTTTTCTAAAAAACTTTTCACCAATAGCACAAGGTATAGTAAAACTACAAGGATCTTTTAACTTTTCAAGTAGCTTTTTTTAAATAATAACGCTACACTCTTCACTAAGTGCAATGGTCTCGTGATCTACAAACTTCCTTTTCTTATTTAGTATATCCTTCATAAATTTCACATAACTTGGCATTTGTTCCAAAGTTTTAATGAAAGGAATATTTATCATTAACATTTTAAGGATTTCCAAAAATTTTGTAAATTGTTTATCTTTATTCTTCTGTTTCAATTGTTGAGGAAATAGAGGTAGCAGTTTTTCTAAAGAAATTTGTTTTTGTTTATTTTCATCATTGTCGCTTTAAATTTCTACCTTCTCCTCCTCAACTTCAGTTTCTCTTTAGATTCTTGTTTTCACTTCTTTTCCACTTCGTAATTGAATAGCTTTAATTTTCTCCTTATTCTGATCTTTTAGATTAACTTCAACTGTACTCGAAAGAATACTCGAAGATCTGCTACTAAGTGCAGTAACAATATGTCCTAAATGACTTTCAATATTCCTAATTGCAGCCCCTTGATTTTGTATTTAATTTCCCATGTTCAACATTACTTCTTCCATAGTGAACTTCTTCTCCTCAACTTGTGAGCGATTGTTAAATCTAGGCGGATAATAAGGTTTATAGTTAGGATTCCTTTGGTTATTTGAATTTCCTGAGGGGTTCACTGAATTGTTATAATTATTTCAACTAAAATTAGGGTGATTTTTTTATTGTTAATGTATTGTTTATTTTGTTGCATATGCGAAAGAAATGATCTACATGACTTGTGCCTTATGATCCCGAGTAAGAAAAAAGGAAAAAAATCAAAAAGTATAAAGGACTTGAAAAACTAGAAATGGAAAACATTCAAAATATTAACTTGAAAAATCATCATAAACCACTGAGGGATTATGTAAATCCTACGATACATGAAATTCACTCAAGTATACAAACTCCTATCGTAGAAGCTAACTCTTTTAAAATAAATCCAGCGATTATCCAACTGATGCAGAACAACCAGTTTAGGGGAACTCCTTTATAGGATCCCTATTTACACTTATCATGTTTTCTAGAACTTTGTGCTAGATTTTTTTATAATGACATATCAGAAAATGTTGTTAGACTATGGCTTTCCTTTCTCCCTAAGGGATAAGGCTAAAATGTGGTTATATTCATTAGCACCTAGCTCTATTAAAAATTGGGAGGAGTTAACTCAGAAATTCTTAGCTAAGTATTTTCCACATTTAAAGACTACTAAACTTAGAAACAATATTATCTAATTTTATCAGTATAAAGGGGAATCAATATACGACACTTGGGAAATATTCAAGATCTCCTAAGAAAGTGTCTACACCATGCTCTGCCCGATTGGTTAATTATTCAAACTTTTTACAAAGGGTTTGTAGGATCCCTTAGGTTTATAATTGACATTGTTGCTGGTGGATCGTTAATGTAAAAATCATTTGATGAAGAATATGCATTAATTGAGGAAATGACTACAAATGAATTTCAATGGCCCTTTACAAGAGTAAATCCTAAGTAAATCCTAAAAAGGTAAAGGTAGCCAGCATTCATGATACAGATGTGATTGCAATTCTTGCATCTAATGTTACTACAATATCAAGGAAGTTGGACTAAGTTGGGTTAAACCAGCCTCAATTTACTCTAGTAAGTGAGGAAAGTTCATTAGGGAATATGATTGATTCTAACTTATCATATGAGACTTTAAATACCATAAACAACTTGTATTCTAACTTTTACAGCCCAGGTTGGAAAAACCATACTTTATCATGAAAATCCTAATGGAAGTCTGAATAATTAGGGGAACACAAACTATAGACCTTCATATCCCACCAGACTCTAACAATGATCAATAATTTGAGGACAAGAAGATGTCGATAGAAGAAGTGGTACTGCAAATGGGAAACCAGTTGTAAGGTCAAAATGCTGCCATTAAAAACATAGAGAATCAACTGGGACAAATTGCTAATTCACTTAGAAATGGACCCCAAGGAACACTTCCTAGCAACACTAAAATCAACCCTAAAGAGAACAACAATGAACAAGAAGAAGCTATCCAATTAAGAAGTGGAAGAGAGATAGAGGGTGTAGTTAAAAAAAAGAAAGAAGTTGTGAGAGAAACAAAGAAAACTAAAAGACCTAAAGAACATATTTCTAATGATCTAGAAAAATTAATATCAAAATCAATTTAAAATGACTACCACCTCCATTTACTCAAAGAATTAGATAGCATGAGTTGGATAAACAATTTTCAAAGTTCATGGAAGTAATTAAGAAGTTAACAATAAATATTTATTTCGCTGAAGCTTTGGAACAGATGCAAAGTTATGTAATGTTTATGAATGAGATATTAAACAAGAAAAGGAGATTTGGAGATCGCGAGACAGTTGTACTAAGTGAGGAGTGCAGCGCTATACTTCAGAAAAAGCTTCCTTAGAAACTTAAAGATTCTTGTCGCTTAACAATTCCTTGTATAATTAAAGAAAGATTATGTGGAAAAGCTTTTTGGGATTTAGGAACGAGCATTATTGTGGTTCCTCTATCTATATTTAAAAGGTTTTGTTTAGCCGATATTTCTCCCACTATTGTAACCCTTCAGTTAGTTGATCAATTTATCATTTATCCAAAAGGGGTTATAGAAGTCGTGCTTGATAAAGTGGATAAATTTATCTTTCCTATGGATTTTATTGTATTAAATATGGAGGAAGATAAAGAAAATGCAATTATTTTAGGGAGACATTTTCTTGTAACTAGACAAACTATGATAGATGTTTAAAAAGAAGAGTTGACTATGAATATTAATGACCATGAAGCCACTTTTGATGTTTTAAAGACTATGAATTATCCAACTAAGAAAAAAGATGATGATTGATTTTGGATGGATGAATTGATTATTTAAGTAAAGACCATTTCCAATAAAGTTTTTGAGAGTAATTTAACTGATGAGATCAAAATGGACTTTCATGATGAGTTGAAAATGTTGTTTAAAGAAAATTGTATGTATGTTTAGGAGAGGTGTGAAATGATGGATGTTACCAAAAATAGTAAACTTTTAATTCCATCAGTTGAAAAATCTCACAAACTTAAGATGAAAGTACCCCATACAATTTTAAAGCCCACCTACTGATGGAATTCATCTACACTATCAGTTTTATATCTTCAGATTTGACTCAATCATAAGAAGAATCTGAATTGAATGATGAAATTAGTAAAAGATCTTTTAAGAAAGTTAAGAAAGAGTTATTCAAAATCACAAAATCATTGAATGGCATATTTCGTGATATATAAACAAAATGAATGAAAATCTGATGCTCGAGCAACTAGAGTAAACATTGGATACATTGGTTCATCGATGTTAGACCAAGCGCTTCATGGGAGTTAACCCATGGTTATCTTTGTTATATGTTTTGTGTGATTGTTGTTATGTTGGATTGGATAATAGTGAGATGTTGGACTTTGTTCCGTGTTTGATGTGTAAGAGTGGATTGGGTTAATGTTGTGAGGTAATTTCTTCGATCATGACTAGATTTGTATATGAATTCTGGTAGTAGTAGGTTGACGAGTCTGTTACGACTTAGTTCATAGCCGGAGCTGAGCTTTACCTTGAAGCATGTAGAGTTTAGACTTGGACCACTCTATGCCAACTCTATTACTTCCTTTATTTGACTCTGTCTTTGCTAAGTAAGATCATAAACTTACTTAGTGAACAACATCTAGTTGAACTGCACAATTTTATTTATCAAATTATTTCTTAGATTTAGAGTAACCCTAAAATTAGCAACGCATGAGGGAATTATGGTCCATGAATGATTAACATATATAGTTTTATAATACACCCACATTATTAGTGTAGTTTCCTCCATTAGATATTGAAAGTAAGGAGGGAAAATGTCAGTATAAGGGACATCAAATTAACCTCAATTTTCGTTTGTTTATGAATTTGTGAGTCTATGTATTGGAGTTTGTATGTATATGTTTGTGATTCAAGTTGAATGAGTCATTGGAGATGACAAAACTTATCTCAATATTTTAAACTTGTCAGCATCTAACAATTCCTTTATAAAGTTTAAAATGTGTTCCCGTTTAATCTTTAGTTTGTACCTGTTATACTATTTAAAATTCTTTTAAAGTGTTATGTCAAGCTTGTTAAGGCTCGATTTACTTTCTACTATAATATTCTACCATGTGTTATTTGCTTATATTTTTTTCAGGATGTGTAGTAAACTGTAAAAGTGTTCTTTCTCTGCCTCATATTTTTGTGCTTCATTGTTACACAAGTTTGAGCTTAAGTTTGAGGGGAAAAATGTTTCAAATTTAAACCTTACTTGTTTTAAAAATTATGACAAATAAATTTTTATTTTATTTATAATGATTATTTTTATGTGGAGTCGCCTTAAAGATGTTAGAATTTTAAGTATAGAAATTGAGTAGGAAAAAATAGTTGATATTTTTAGTGAAAAGGGTGAACCTAGAGTTAGGGATATTTAGTGGAGAACTTGGAAAAATGAATAACAATCCTTAGTAGGAAGAATTGTATATTTGAAAATTTAAAGATTCTTAGAATTTTTATTTTCAAACATTTAAGGCCCTCTTAGAAAGTATTTTAAAAAAAAATATACATCTTCTCAAGTGAAAGAAAGTAAAAAATTTTAACTTTAGAGGAAGATAGTGGAATTCAAAATTATTTAAGGACTTCTCGAGATATAGTAATCCTCACATAAAAAAAAAAGAAAAGAGAAAAAAAAATAATGGATCAAAAAGATCCTTAAAAAAAGAAAAAGGAAATGCAAAAAAAATTAAGAGAAGCTTAATGAGAGTGTTGACCTCATTTTTGGTTGAGGTTTAGTTTTTCCTCTTTAGTAGCCTAGGGTCTAGCCATAGAACTTTTCCTGTTGACTATTCCTAGAAAATTAGACATGGAACCCTCAACATTAATAATTCTACCCTCTTCTTTACTCAACCTGAAGTTCCACATGTTGGTCTCAACCTCTAAGTACCTAGTAGGTGGGGTCACTATGGGGGAAACTCAAGATGAGAACCCTTAGGATTACTAGACATTAAGGTTGTCCTTGGGTGTTGGTCTGGAGCTAAGGAACTCACTAAACTTATCTGTACCCACAATCACTCACAACCCTGAACTAAAATTTCTAGCCTGGATCCCTTGATCTTTTGGGATACTCATGTAGATTGTCCCCTAAACCTACTAGCCCTAGGGCTATGGTCTGGCTAGAACCACTACATAGAGGACCCAAAATAGGGTTTCCATTGGTCCAT
>NW_018164683.1:459429-460698 GCF_001263595.1 Phalaenopsis equestris
AATTTTGAGCTCAAACTCTTGCTCGAAACCAGGACAAAATCCAATCTCCACCTACACAGCCCCAAATCTTAAATTAATTGGCTCTACACCTTCACAAGAGTGAAAGAAGCCAAAGCCCTATCAAACCCCCCTTCCATACAGCCTCTACCATAGCTCTAGACAAACACCCAAACCTGCTCGTGATCGAATTCATACCTAGGCCTTACACCAAGACCAGGGACTCAATCCCTAGCCTCCTTGGACCCCAACGAACGTGCCGACCACCTCTGTTCAAAGCCTCCCTCCTCAGAGCAAAGGTATAAAACTCCTCCTCCTCCCATGTGTTCGTCTCACTTAGACGAGTCCATAGGATCAAACCCGAAGTGATTTGGTTGAGTCTAGGCCGAGATCTTAAGGTTTTAGTGTGGATGGGCACGGGATCATTCTATTGGGGACGATGACGGGGAGCCGTTTGATCGGGCGTGTATCAAATGGACGGGGGAGATCGAGCAAGACAGCGCTTCGAAACATAAACAGCGGGCTGAGTCAGCAAGCTACGTGGACGGCGACGTCCAACCAAAGTGCGCCACGCATGCCGTCGGAGTTGCCTAGGATCTAGTCAGCACGCGCTGTTTAAATAGATAAATAGGGTTTTTTTTTCTATTTATTTAAATACCCTTAACTAATACCCTTAACTTAGTTGTGTCTTAGAAAATACATAACTTTGTGTAGAAAAATCACAAAAATAAAATAAAAATACCCTCTTACTCAGTGAACAAAGGAGAATAATGTGGAATAATTTTCAAGTCCATTTGGTGCATATTTTATTTTTGATTAATTAAATACTATTTAGAATCATTTGATTCTCCATGCATATTCACACATCAGCTTGGCTTGAAATTTTGACATGTTGTAGTCTCTGTAAGGGGAAATATTACTTGATTTTTTCAAAGTCAGAGGAGGTTCCTATATAAAGATCCATATTTTTCAAGTTATTTCACATCATTTCCTTGAAATAATCATGGAAATTAGCATATTGATTATAAAATCCTAAGAAAATTTTGGAAGGTCCACCATGACTAGGGAAACCTTTGGAAATAATTAGAAACCTTTGGAAATAATTTCATGGGTCAAGTCATTTAAAATGTCCTTAAATTTTATAAACATTAAATCATTAAGTTAATTAATCTTAGAAAATTTAAACATTTAAATGACTTGATTTTTGCTCTCCACTGTGATTTATGATTCAGAGAACTCATCATAAAAGTTTCAAAATATTTTGAGTTCATT
>NW_018164683.1:460901-461602 GCF_001263595.1 Phalaenopsis equestris
AGTTCTCTGTGATTAGGGATATTTTATAAAAATAAAATAATATTTAAAATAAAAACTTAATTTTTGGCCTATTTTAAGTATTTAAATAATTAAAAAATCATAAAAATCATAAAAATAAGAAAACTAATGAAAATGTTCTAAATTGTTTCCTAATTACTTAGGAACATTTAGAATATTTTTCCTGATTTTCTAAATAAAGATATTGAATTTTAAAGCTTAAAAATAACTTTTAAAAGGCTAAAAATAAGTTTTTCACTAAAATAATTTCAATAAATCAAAGAAAAATCTGAAAAATATAAAATTTGCTCCTCTGAGTTCTCTGACCTTAGGGAGATTTTTCAGAAATATAAAACTTAATTTTCACCACTTAAAATATTTTATTTTTATTAAATAGCCCAGAACTTAAAATAATTCTAATAAATCACAGAAAATTCAAAAAATTATGAAATTTGATCCAAAAGCTTCTCTGGTTTAGGTCTACTCCAGTAAAAATTTCAAGGGATTATAATCTACCTTGGTCAAGTTAGAAATTTTCTTTAGAAAAACCTATTTTTGCTTGAAAATAATTATATAAATTAAATTAAATTTTGAAAAATCACATTTTTTTCCTCTGATGTCTAATTGACCCATGAATGAGGTAGGATAAAAATTTCAAAGTCATTTGAATTGAATTTGACAAATTATGAGGTGTTAGAGCCTTA
>NW_018164683.1:462010-462683 GCF_001263595.1 Phalaenopsis equestris
AGTTTAAATGGACTTGAGGCTTTTCACCAGTTGGTGAGAGGGAGGCATGGACCTGCTTCCCCCTCCTAACTTGTTGAATACCTCAGAGGCCTATTAAACTTAATATTTTTTGCTCAATGGAATCATCGTTAATTAAAATTTTTTAGGACTCACCAAAATATGACATAGGGTTAGGAAAACCACCAGAACTTACCTTTCCTACTCTTCATAAACTGCCTTAACATTCATTTTAAGTTGCAGGTGGTGGAACGAGAAGACTCGCCAGGTACACTTTTATAGTTTTTCAGCGTTGTCCTTCTCGTACTTTCATACAATACTTTTATACCTGCAAATTTGTATGCTAAAGAGAGATGTCACCCTGCATGAAAACTAAAACCATCAGGATAGCCACATAACCATAACCAAAACAAAAATTAAAAATCAACAAAGATAAAATTCACCGCCACAACATTCAAATTATAAAACAACTCAAAATTTAATCACAAACATCACATAAAACCACAACTTCCACTAAATTAAGACGTCTCTATCGGATGATTGGGAATTCCTCGGAGGAGGGAACCTACGGTTGCTAATGAGGATCCCCACGGTTTAAATGAAATTATGGAACTCATTAAGTTGGGTTTAGTAAGTTCATTTGGACTAAGTGAATCCAATAGAAAATAGTGATACC
>NW_018164683.1:463205-469774 GCF_001263595.1 Phalaenopsis equestris
CCAATCCCCTTGCACACCTCTACGTCCGATTTCGTTGAAGAGTCCTACTCTTTGAAATTCCTTGAAGATAATATTTCCTGATTTTTATCGAGAGTCTTCTTAAGTGACTTTGGTCATTTAGGATGTAATTAACTATAGGGGTTTGCCCTTATAGGAAGCATGTCTGAACCCAGCTTAATATAAACCCTATTTAATCCTTTATATTAAATAAGGGAACTTGTCGGCAAATACAAAGATTTCGCAGACCAAATTGACGTCATACTTTTCTTAGTTTATTTGAACGAGCCTCATCCTCAATTCTTGTGTTTATCCTTCGGGGTAGATACAAGATTTGAGGTACAATGCTCTTTCATTTTAAATAATAAAAAATATGGGGTCAATTTTATTTCTTACTTCAACGTCTTTTTGAAGCGGGCGACGGGATTTCGATTCCGGCGACCGACAGCTTCTTACGGGCAACCCCACAAACCACCCCCGAAATAACGCCGACAGAGAGGTACTATTCAAAAATTGGTTTCACTTGAGTTTTTCTACAGTAAAGAACTTAGAACAATCCTAAGCTTGCTTTTTATACTTATTTTGGTAAAAAATATTATTTTTATGAGTGTTCTTAAGTCTAGAAAGTAAAGTTCATAGGATCCAAAGTTTGAAAAATCTTCATTTATTTATGAATTAGATAGGAAAAAAATTCTCAAGTTTGATGATAAATATTTTAGACCCTGAGCTAGTGTGATTCACTAAAAGTTCTTCTAATTTTAACTATCAAATTTTTAAAATAAAATTTTAGCAATTATAAAGGATGGCCCATTAATTATAATCTACATAAATTATTTTTAAAATGTAGTATTACTTGAGGACAAGTAATATTTAAGTTTGGGGAATTTTGATGTGCCTAAAAATGTACTATTTTTTTGCTATATTTTATAACGATATTACACTTTAAAGATATGTTTTCTTGTGTTTTTGGTTGCAGGTACATCAAATTGAAGCATTTGGAGTGATTGGAGCAAAAGGAACATTTGGAGTGATTGGATTGGAGTGATTGGAGCAAAAGGAACAAAAATGGACCAAAACGGAGCAAACCAGAGCAAATTGGGTTGAATCAGAGCACACCGGAGCCATGAGGGCTGAAACAGGGCACTTAAGTACCTGTGATGGGTGCTTAAGTACCTAAAATGTTGCTTATGCACCACCAAACAGAGAGGAGGGCGCTTAAGTGCCCAAAAAAATGGTTTTCAACATATCTTCTAGAATATACATCAGATTTGGACGATTTTTAAAGTGTTGCTTCATGTGTCTCTTGGGGAATTCATTGGAAATGATAAATGGGACTTTCTTGAAGAATTTGGTTTTATATAAGGATTTGGGGTAGTTATAAGAAGTTTTGAAGAGGCACTTGAGGCACCTTTTGGAAGATCAATGAATATGGACATTTTTTAAGATACGCTTAAGAATCTCTTGGGAAATTATAAAAAGGGCTTGGAAATGTTTTTAAAAGGAATCTTGGACTCTTGAACTAATTGGAAGAGGAGAATAAAGCTTGGAGAAGAAGATAAGGCTTGGGCGAGAGCCCCAAGTGGGGTGACAAGGTGAGAGGGAAAGATGAGAGATTTCCACTTTTCTTCTTACTTTGTTCTTGAAGAGGATTGTAAGGATATTGCTTTTGCTATACTGGGAGAGTTTGATTTCTATCAAAGATAAGTACTTTCATTATTTTTTTATTTGAATATGGTATTTTTTTGTATGGTTTCAAAGTTTTGTTCAATAAAAAGTTATTGTTGTTTCTTCATGTGTAGTGAGTAATTTTCTTTACTCTTCCCTCTTACAATGAATTAGTATGCATGTGTATGATATATATGATATAGAATTGAGAATATATTGTGATGATTTTACTTTGTTCTTCATTTACATGTAAAATTGATCAACTTTCATGTTAAAATCTGTTATGAGAACATGTAAGATCCGTGATGGTGTTGTCTCAATCAATTGTGGTAGAATCACATGAGATTGTATGGATGAGAATGTAGTTCATATGATTGAGTGCAAATAAATAGGGAAATAATCTTTGATAGGTGTAGAATTAGAGGACTTTAGAATGACAGGCAAAAGCCCCCTAATTTGGTTTATTATTTTAGGTTTTGATGCAAGATGTTAGCCTCTAAGTGGAGGGATAAGTGGGAACTCTTGAGTGAGAGCAATGTCTAGCCTGTCTTCAGAACTATTCAAACTTTAGATTAACCAATATTTTTTATAGCATATCTATTAAGGGTAAAGAATATAATTGCTCTTATTTTTCACAATCTCTTTCATTACTTGTTTTACTTTTACACATGTCACTAATTTCATTACATGAGGAATAGTACTTTTAATATATTAAACCTCACATTTTGATTTTCACTAAGTATTTTAGTTTAGAAGTAAAAGTGGTATTGTAGTGATAATTTTAGGATACAATAAAAACCAATCATTTACCGAACTTCTAAGTTATGACGTGTTATTCTAAACTAGAGCTTCTCTTGAAATTCATCGTGATTAATCTCGATCTCCATGGAATCTATATTCGGGGCTTAATCAAAAAGCCTTATTTTAGTTCTTAATAATATGTATACTTGCATAAAATCTCTAAAATTTAAAAATAAAATTGAAATCATACTTTTCTTGGGATCAAGTTTGGGATCAAGTTTTTGACGCCATTATCGAGGATTAAAATCTTCAAGTCGTGGTGTCAACTTCATAAATCCTTACCTATAAAAAAATATTGGGATCATCAGCCCCTCTAAGAGACACGTCTCTTATCCAAAATACACACCCTTTTACTCCAAGAGACATATCGTTTCATCTAAGAGCCTTTTTAAGTGTCTAGTATCATTTAATCACTCAATGGGGCGTGTAAACCATCCAGAAGCTTCCAGAACATTCCAAAACCTCAAAAACTGTCCAAAACCGCCCCTGGATGGTTTTTGGCAATAATGTACCATTTTTCAGCACCTAGGCACCATTTTCTCATCGTCACTAGCGCCTAAGCGCCACCCTAAAAGCAGCTCTACCGTCTTGCCCAGTTTCGCTCTGTTTCAGCTCCGTTTCGCCCCGTTTCAGCTCCGTTGTGCTCCAAATTTATATACCTACAAGATAGATATGAAAATATCCTTTCTTTAAAGTGTAATTTCATTCAAAAATATGTACTAAATGTAAAAGAGATTAAGCATAGGAAGACATATTAAGATGTGACATGTCATAATTTTTTTCCTTGCTTGATTTTACTCCAAATGACATGGTTTTTGCTACATTTTTGTTAACAGTTCATTTCTTGTACCTGAAGACAAAAACATGCAAATTACCTTACTTTAAAGTGTAATATCATTAAAAATGTTAAGTAATTTTTAGGTGGATCGATACCCCGAAACTTAAACGTTACTTGTCCCCAAGTAACACCATAACTTTAAAAACCAAATTTGTTAACATGTCTCAGAGGGTTTAATTTTTAGATAACTAAAAATTTATTTTAGAAATGTAATAGGCCAACTTAGAAGAATTTCTAGTAAAGCAATGATATCTAAGGTATCAGAACATTTAATATTAAATTTAGGAATACAGATTCTCCATTTAATTCATATATAATTGAAATTTCCCCAAACTTTGGATTTTTAAAAAGATATTAATTTCAGAATTTATGACATCTATATTGAAAATAGGTTTTACTAATACTTTCAGAAATTAAGCAAGGAATTGGCCTTAACTTTTCTTCCTTATAAAGATTCAAGTGAAACCAATTTTTAATTAGGTCATATTTCTCAGGCTTCTCCTCCCATTTCACATTTTATTTTTTTTCTTTTTCTTTTTCTTTTTCTTTTAATTTTCTTTTTCATTTTCTTTTAGAACCTTTTTAATCATTAGTTTTTTTCAGGTTAGGATTACTATATCTAGATAGTCCTTTAATGATTTTGAATTTTACTATCCCTTTTCTAAGGATAAAAACTCATTCTCTTTCCTTAACATAAAATCTGATATTATTTTTAAAAATAACTTTCATAGAATCTAAATTTTTTAAAAGGCATTATTCTAAATATCTTTAATTTTTGAAAAATTCAATTTTTACTACTATAAAAAATTGTTTCCCTAATATTTTCTACTAAATATTTTAACTTTAGTTTCATCATATTTATTACCTTTTTTACTAAGTTCCTCTATATGATTTCTAAAAATAAAAAATTTAGTATCCTGAAGATAACACCACATATCACATGTCATTTTAAGAAGTAGTATTGAATTAAATACACACAATTGAGGACAAATAAAGTTAAGTTTCATCCCCCCCCCCCCCCACCCACACCCCCCAAACTTGATTTTTTAAATAGTTTAAAACATTATAGTTCATATCAAGTATGAAGAAAGATAAATTTATCAAAATTATCTATCACAGGGCTCCTAACATAAAAACATTTCAGGTACAAGTAGTAAAAATAGGTGTGTTTAGTATTAAAATTACAAAGTAAATGACTACTCTAACACGCAAACAATACTATATAAAATGAAGCAAATAAAAAATTTCAAAATGTTTTTCTTCCCCTCAAATTTGATTTTTAACATGTATAAGGTATTTAAATCCTTGTGAGAAAATGGGGATATTTCTAAGTATGAGGTCTAGGTGGCTAGGGCGATGTCGATAATGCAAATGTGTGCTGAACGAGGGATAAAAATTGGGATTTAGAATACTATCTCCTACCTCAAGGACCTTCAATGAGGGGAGAGGATAGGACTAATGATATTATTTGTTGACTCTTAATTAGATTGTTGCCCCAATACTCTTAGGTTGTCAGTATATTAACCTGTGGACTATATTACTTTGCAAAAAAAATATTTCAAACAGCAATCATTTTCAAAACATAACTACTTTTGTCTACTAAAGTAAATTTTATATGCATGAAAATTAAATTAAAATGAAAAATTATAAAGGTCCACAGTTGGTCACATGAATCGAGTTTAAGGACTGCTCTCAATAGCTTATCGGGTTGGTAACTCTTACTCAAGGTTAGAAAGCACACAGTCCAGCTCTGAGCCCCCACCTTCACTGAGGTCTTACACTTACTCCTGGTCATTCATACGTGACTACATGTTTTCTTTTGCTTTTTTTTGTTTTTCTTACGACTCACTTTTCAACTTTACATATTGAATGTTCATGTTTTATTTTCCTTTAATTTATTTAAATTCTCTGTAGATTATATGATGTTTTATGATACTAACCATGCAGCGGTGGTAGAAGCTCAGGTACACATTTAAATTTTATGTATTGTAGTTCTTTTATTAACTTTATAGCATTTTCTTTACTTATGCATACATACATTACTTGCAAAAAATGAAAACAAAAAAAAAACTCACTTTCAAAATTAAATCTACACTCTCAAAACAATGAACGAACATAATACACTCATTTTGGGTTTATGAGAATTTCTCGGATGAGGTCAACTACGGTTGCTAACAGGAGTTCTCCAGTTTAAGTGAGCTTGAAAACTTGTTTAGACTACGTAAACTCAAGAGAAAAAGTGGTGTTAGGATGATGGAACTGCGGGATCTTAACAGTTGTTGCTTAACATAAATTAAAATTCCTCTAAAAATATACTAGAACAATAACAACAATAAACTTGATAGATTAACTACAAAACCATAAAACCATGCACTTAGACCAGTCACTTCGAAGAGTACATATAGAAAAATACCTTCGAGAGAGAAAATGAGATCGTTATCAGCAAACTATTCCTTAGGATTAAATAGCAAACCATATGTTTTTGAGGTAGCTCATCTAGTATAACATAAATCCTTAACTTATCTTTCGACCTTTTTGCAACCATGTTGTGCAATTTAGGCCCTAACTTGCTTTAGACTTTGAGGTTGTT
Source organism: Phalaenopsis equestris (assembly GCF_001263595.1). Taxonomy (NCBI): domain Eukaryota; kingdom Viridiplantae; phylum Streptophyta; class Magnoliopsida; order Asparagales; family Orchidaceae; genus Phalaenopsis; species Phalaenopsis equestris. The sequence continues at coordinate 469,097 of NW_018164683.1, forward strand.
GTTTGCTATGACATAAACTCTTTTATCTTCTAGGTTATTTGCATAATCAGTGTCATGCAAGTGTAAGCCCTAATTAATAAAATTGGCAGGATGAGACATCTAATAATATTTCCTTAAAATTGAAGCCAAACCATAAGATAGCTGGGTAAGTCACCAAGGTTCTCCTTAGCATCTGTGACATCCCCTAGTTTTATTCCTTTGGATTTCAAAAATGTCTTTTCCTATTTTGAGCCATTCCTCATTTAAAATTTTCTACATCCGACCTTGAAATCCTAATTTTTGAGACTATTGAAGACAAATACCTCTGATCTAAATCGAGAGTTTTCTTGAATGACTTCGATCATTTATGATGTAATTAACTATAGAGGCTTTTTCTTATAGGGAGCTTTAAGAATCCAGGTAATATAAACCCTGTCTAATCTTTTATATGAGAAAGGGGAACTTGTAGGTCAACATAAAAGGTTTTGTAGACCAAAATAGATGTCATAAATTCCTTAGTTTATTTAATCGAGTCTCTATTAAGTAACGTGTCTATTCCCTGGGGTAGGTCATGGATTGTAGTGCTGCACTCGTTTATTTAAACTATTATCTGTATGAGATTGGTTAGGTCTCATATTTTTAAAAATAAAACACTATTTTTTAAAACCATATATATATATATATATTCAAGTGAAACCA
>NW_018164683.1:469802-475550 GCF_001263595.1 Phalaenopsis equestris
ATATATATATATATATATATATATATATATATAATATTTTAACGAGACCAACAACTTCTCATTTGCTGACCGACAATGCATTAAGAGCTGACTAAGTTAAATTTTTTATCTTTTGATTATTGCAATGGAAAATATCTTTCAAGTCTTCCATAGATAGTATATACACACTCTATGCTTCACAACTAGAAATACTTGAGTGATTGCATCTTCCAGCCCCTTCTTCATGTCTAATATAATTTTAGGTTTTGTATGTTATATTAGGTTAATTTTGATAAATATCTCAAGAAACTTTTCCAAGATTTCTTTGACTCAAATTCCAACCCTATAAATGCTACTATTAATAATTCATTACTGCAACCTTTTGAATTTATAGACAATAGAACACTCATGCATTTTAACTTTAAATGGAAAGTAACAATGTCAATCAAACATCTCTAGTCTTTAAAAAAATCATTAATGCAAAAATTAAAGCTTATATTGAACTTCTTAAAGAATAAATCATATTTTCCACAAGTTGAGGTAATATGTGATCATATATTTCTATTAATTAGGTCCACCTAGAGTGCCAATAACCATAAATAACTATCGATAATTGAACTAAAAATACTCTAGCCTTTTCTATTAACCTTCATAATTTCTTATAGAGTAAATATAAAACATATGTGCTCTATAAGTTGTTCATAATCAGCTTTTGGAATTATGTCATTTTTTTTTAATTATGTCTTGAATTTCTTGTGCTACCTAAGAGGATGATGCCAATATATTTTATGTTCTATTCATATATGGAATATATGTGTTGGTTATATTTTATGAACCTTAAAGGTTTCACCATCTACATATTATTCCTCTCGTATCCTCCAAAAGCAACCTTGATACAAACATGTATCAATGACTTGGGTGTAATCATAATGTGCAAACATCATTACAATGTTCTTCATGACGACATGAGATTTGAGAGCTTGATTAAAACTTTTAGAATTACAAAAAATGGGTCTCAACTAATAAAATTTTATATTACTTATCTTATATTTCACAAGCACCTCACTACAAGCCCCTCAATTGATGTAAACATTTGAGTACAACTAAAACTTGTCTCTCAACCTACATTGTGATCACCCCGTTAATTCAATCATTTGTACTAGATTGTACAATCATATTTTTCACTTCAATAACATTATTGATAACCATGTAGTCTTTAAGTGATCTATCATATAAGTGATAATATAACTCAAAATTATTTCCTCTAAGCTAAGAAAAAATTGAATCAATCCCTTCCATCAATACATGTAAAGTCAATGTGTTTTTTTTAACTCTAATATTTTTTTTCTTTCCAACAATTATTTCCTTTTCTAGCTTAATTTTTTACTTGGGCCCAATAAATGCCATATTTAAGCATTATTAACATATATATATTCTCATCTTCCCTTAAAACCATTCTACGAAAAAGTGAGTCATATTAAAGTTATCAAATATAGTTAATTTTACTTCAAGGATGAAAATATTATGTAAAGTATTAAATTTTATTTATCATGGAAGACATAAACCTAGAATTTGATTGTTAGTACTGATTTCATGTGGTTTTTATCAATTATTATCTCTTGAATCTGCATAAGTATATGATTAAAAACATATTTGAGTAAATATATATAAATTTGAATTGGGTACGTAAATTTCCCATAAGAGAAGTATGGGTTATGGTTTTTTCATGAATTTTGATATTTAATTCAAAATTTGTCAAAAAAGTTGGATGAAAATGAGTGATAGATTTTTAAATAGTAATGTCTCAAGTACTATATATATTCTAGATTTTTAAGTAATAATATTGCAAGCGAAGCTACTTCACAAAACATTTTCATAAATAATAAGTGCAGTGCACAAGTGCTTAAATAGAAATACACACATGCACACATGCACTCTTCAATCTTATTTCAATAAGGAAACAAAGCATAAAGCATAAGAAAATTTGGGTTCTGAATCACCCATATTGTTTGGTTAACTTGTCTCTGCAACATATTTAACTTCTCAAATGTGAGAGGTTTCTATTATGACATTGATAAGCATAATTACAAAAGAACTTGCTCTTGGAACTGTCTTAAGTCTGCCATCCTTAAAACCACAAACTCATTATAACATTACTTTTTAAACTCTTCTTATGTTTTATCCCTAGAGAAAACATGTGATTTTGTAGAATAAAGTGTTTGCTTGTCAAAGAGCTTGTGTTTCTTGATTTAAGAATTAAGCTCACTAGCATTAGATGTTTGATACTACTTGAACACCGAACAAGTTTGAGTGAGCTCTCTATAAGATACCCAAGGACGAATGAAATTTCTATTTATTTTGATTAAACTAATGAGAGTTTTTTGACAATTTCTACTTGATTTCTATTAAAATCAAATTTGTTCATTTGTTTGTGAATTCAATTTAGTTGTCAATTCATAGTTTCCTAATTTTTAAAATTAAAAACTTAACCTATATTTGATTTTGATGTTGTTATGTACTTGATAACTTCTTTAATAGTGTGTTACCTTTAGATGATGGGAAAATGGACTCCCTTATTCATAACATCCTTTAGAAATCTTGTCTAGAGAAGTTATTGAAATCTAGTTATACTCAAATGGTGATTTATGTATATTTGGCAGTTTGAAAAAACCTTCATGTTTAAATTAACATCAAAAGAAGGTACTTCAAGTTTAACCTTTTGGTGTATTTACGAACAAGGTATCAATAATGATATACCCTAGTAAAGTAGTGACCCACATGAGAGATTTCTCTTTAAATAAGTAGGAATTTTAACCATTATGAAGTGGCATTTTTTGCATTCATACCTACATAGTTAGTAGACCTTGATTACATTCATAAAACACTTCTTCTATGCAAAGTTGCATATTCTTGGAGCAAAGGTATGCAAACCACATGGTTCAATCCATCTTATGGAAAGATGATGGATAGCTAAAGCTTCCTATTGCTACCTCCTCCATCTTGATGTGAATTTATTCACATGAATGAAAGTGAGGACAACAATGACTTCCTCATCTACCATTTATGTCGTGTTAATTAAACAATATCACGTTACAAGTAAAATGAATAATACTTCATGCACATTTAGAGAAGAGGCTTGCCAATGGTTTTGTCAAAAGGGCTATTTTTTAGCAAAGGGGATGTTTTAGGTGCTTCACACCTAAATTGTAACTTTCAGTGTCGAGTAAGTAAATATGTATGTGTTATGTGTTGTACTAGTAAATCTCCCTAAAAAATTTTTATGTGGCTACAAATAAACTTAAGTCAAATTTATCAATGCCTATTCAAGCTCAAGCTCATTTATTAAGAGCTTTTTCGAGCTTAGCTCAAACTAAATTCAAGATCTTAATACTATGCTCTAGCTCAAGCTCATTTACAATTAACCTCTGGAAGCTTTGTTCATATTGAGATTATCAAGCTTATTAATAAGTAGCCCATTTAACAAAATAAATAAGTTAATCTAGCTTTATTGGAGCTTTAATCTAGTGTTGTTGGAGTTTTATATAAGCATCTTGTTGGAAAAAATAAATGAGGCATATGAAACAATGCTCTTTGTGGCTAAAAATAAAAAATTACATAATGTTATTTTTGAATGGCCTATAATTTATTCGTAATTGAGCTCATTCACAAGCCCGTTCATGAGTAATAAATGATATTTTTTTATGAACATAAATGAAATAAAAAAAATGTTTAAACTTATTCATCTAGAAATCAAGTACTCCAAAAACTTTTAAACTTGTTTCATAAATTAATGAAACAACCATAAGAAAACTATAATTGAATTGAGCCATGAGTAATTTATCAAACACTTGATTCATTTACAACCTTAATCATATCAGGGAAAATTTTATTACAGAATATCTCATTGAAGCCAAAGATCCAAATAATTTGGAGCAATGAAAACCTTAAGATATTTTACCCCTAAGTCTTTTCTTTTTATTTTTCTTTTATTTAATCCAACGCATGAATTATTTGCATTCATTAAAATTGACATTAGCCACCAATGCATATGGCTAAGGGAATGGGTAAATGGGTAAATTATGTTTTGTGAGTTTATTAGTTGGGTTCATATTGTTTGAAGCTGACGAAATTTAAACTAAACATCAGACTATTTTGATACTTCATTTTTATGGAATATACTTAGTAAAAATGAGACATGGTGTTCTTACTTGTGTCAAGGTTTCAAAGCATACCCCCTGAAGGTGAGCCAAAATGCCCCCAACATGAAATCCTATAAGACTAACCAAAGTGACCTACAGATGAGTCCTTATAGGAAAGCTAGAATCCCTATAAAAATAACCAATTAGCTCTTAGTGAAAATCACTCATATTATTTTACTTAATGAACTTTAATTTCCAAAATTCTTGTCTTCTAAAAGAAAATCCCACCATATGTTTATATCATAAATGAACTCACACATGAGAGCTCGACCATCCTAGCGGCTATATACAATACATAAATCTTCTTGATGAAGGGGTATTGTCAATATAAATTATTCTACTGATATTGTGCAAGTAAATAGTCAATTCGATTAGTAACAAAGATTTGTACCAACCTTATAGAGCTGAGCAATGTATAACCCTCACTATTGAGCTATGAATAAAACTGTTGTTATTATGTTATTTTTTTACATTTGTTTTTCAAATTTACAAAAAAGTTAAAAAATTAAATGATTACCTCTAAGGCAGCCTACTAAGTTAGCTCATAAAATTGACCTACCAGGTTTGCTTGCTAAGTTTTCTTGTCAGATAGCCACACCGAGTTACCATATTAGGTTGTCTTGTTGAGTGGACAAAGCTACCAAGTTGTTCTACAAGTACCCTTGCTATGTTGCCCTACCAAGTTGGTATGTTGAATTAACGAGCTACCAAATTTTCCTACTAAGTTAACTTATCAGGTAGCCTTAACAAGTTGACCTATTGAGTTGATTTGTTAAAATTATCTTGCAAAGTCTTTGAGTTGATGACTTACTAATCCCGACTGTCTATATGCAACAGTATAATACTGACTTTAATGATCTTTTTCACCTATGTAATATTACTTTACAACAGAACCAAAAACTTCATCCTGGAGAAAATAAGAATTTAACTTTTTAATTTATATATATATTGGGATACTGCGCAAGTATACCAACTACATAAGTATACATATCGTTATCAAGTAATATAAGACTTTTTTATCAAAACTTGAATTTTGAACCCATAGAAAAATATGCAATATGCACAAAATTTCTATTTTAAAAAGATAATTACTTAAACTATGGATATTTTCTCAATAATTTAAATTCAATTCTTTTTGGTATTTTTGATACTTTGACAAAATAGTAAAACTTCCGAAGATAACTTGAGTTTACATAAAAGAAAAGCACTTGATATGAAAATATTTTTCTCCTTATCATGAATCACTAATAAGTATAACATTTCTGTTGTGAAAGTATGCAAATTGTGTTGTGTCAAATAGAAGCAATAATATTCTTTACCCTTACTAGAAATGCTATAAAGAACATTGGTTAATTTAAAGTTTGAATAGTTCTGAAGACCGGCTAGGCAGGGAAGATACCAGCACTCACTCTAGAGTTCTGTCAATTCCCTTCACTAGGGGGCTAACATCTCGTATGAGAACGTAAAATAATAACCCAAGCTAGCGGCTTTAACCTGACACTTTAAAGTCCTCTAACTCTACACCCTTCAAAGATTATTTCCCTATTTATTTTCACTAAATGTTACATTC
>NW_018164683.1:475605-494275 GCF_001263595.1 Phalaenopsis equestris
GTTCTTACATGTTCTCACAACAAATTTTAACATCTGGATTGGCCAAATCAAGAAGTAAATGAAGTACATGAATTTAAATCATCACAACTTCTTCCAACATTAAAGATCAATACTCTCCACAACTTCCATCCAACACTTTTAATTACTTATCATTTTAAGAATAAAGATAAAGAAAATTACTGAGAATCCATGGAGAAAATAAAATGACACTTTAGTTTAAAAGTAGAAATCATTGTCAAACCAACAAGAAGTCTCGATTAAAACCAAAAGTAGTTCAAAACAAAAGATAAAAATTTATCTCAAATCCTCCACCAAACTCTTGAAGTTCCTTTAAATCTATTCTCTTTTACAACACTCTTGACTCACCATAAAACTAAAAACAAAAAGGATAATGTAAATCCGTGGTGCATGAAAATCTCTCCAAAACTATCTCTAAAAACACAACCTTTCGAACATTCTTCAGAACTTTCAAGCACACTTCAAAAAGTCTCAACTTCCTTCTTTTATAAATCTCCAAGAGGTGCCTTAATAACTCTTCAAAATATGTCCCAATTCGATGTATTCTCCAAAGGATGCCTCCTTTCATAAGTCTTCTAACCATATTTTTGTTTCTAGTGGGCTTAACCACCCTCTTTAGCCAATAGGTGCCTCAAATGTCCCTTCAAAATTTTGTAAAATGAAGTAAACCGTCACATACCTGCCTCTAGCGCTTAAGCGCGGGGCCTCTGGCGCTTAGGCGCAGCCTTCTCTGTTTCACGGACGCTTAAGCGTTGTATCTGGCATTTAGGCGCCAAAACACTTTAGCACAATGTTCACATTTTGCTCCAAATTTGATTTTTTTCCACTCTTTTTAGCATTTTTCACCTTTTTAGTTGTACCTAAAAGAAAAACACACAAGTACCTTCCGTTAAAGTGCAATATCTCAAAAATAGGTATAAAAATGTGTCTAAAAACACTATATATTTTAGGTGTATCAAAATCCCCCAAACTTAAAATGTTACTTCTTCTCAAGTGACACTTCAATCTTTATCAAATAAGAATGATATGTATATGAGTTTCCTTAAGAGTTACTAAAATTTAGATTTAGAAATATTTAGTAAATGAGACCAACTTAAAAGTTTAGAAATTTTTAATGTTAAGAAATATGAAAATATGAGTTTCTATCTAATTCAAAAATATTATAGATTTTCCAAATATAGAATTTAGTCCTTTTATTATCTCCACTTAAAAAAAATTTTATTAAATAATTTTACTTATCATATTATATCCCTAAGCTTAAAATTTTCTTAAGTCATATACTTTAAAAAGTTCAAATGTGAACCAATTTTTGATTAGGCACTAATCCTCAAGCTTCTCCTCCTTACTTTTTTTTTCTTTTCTTTTGTTTTCTTTTTCTTCTTCTTTTTCTTTTCTTTTCTTTTCTTTTCTTTTTCTTCTTTTTCTTTTCTTTTCTTTTTTTTTCTTTTTTTTTTCTTTTTCTTTTCTTTTCTTTTCCTTTTCTTTTTCTTTTTCTTTTTCTTTTTCAAGCAAGGATTACTATATTTGGATAGGCCTTTAATGGTTTTGAATTCCACTTCTCATTTCCTAAAGCAAAGTCTTGATATATATCTTATATTTCTAGATATAATAATAGTTTTAAAAACTATTTTTAATGAAAGAAATTTAAGCATTAAAAATAAAAGTCTAAATTCTAATTTTTTTCAAAAATACATTTTTTCTTACTAAAGATAGTTACACTATATTTAACATTTTATATGCTAAAAATTTTTAATTGAAAATTTTCCTTCATTACTTAAAATTTTAACTAAATTTTCTTACTCATTTCTATAATCAAATTTTACTTCCCTAATATAACTTCATATACATGATCATTTTTCTTTTCAAATCAAATTCACTTGTAACACATTTGAGAACAAATAAAATTCAAGTTTTGAAAATATTTTTCATTCCCCCCAAACTTAAATTTTTAACAAGATTAAATAGTTTAGTAGTAGATATAAATAAGTAAGAATGAAAATTTGAAATAACATGCTTACAGGAATTTCAATACCCTAATTATACAAGTATAAAACTAAAAAAAGGAGTAAAATTAATTTTTGATCAATTTTCTATCATTTTCATTTAAATTCAACATGTGGAGATTCAATAGATTTCTAAGTATTGGGTACAAACATAAAAAAAAACTAACACACTAACTTTGATTTCCAGTCTCAACATAAAAACAAACACACTAACAAGATAAAAGAAAAGTACAAGGTAGCAATTTTCTGAGTTTAAAATTTAAAACTAAAGTTAGCAAGATTTTGTAAATTTTAACAAGACATAGAATCAAGTTCAATCCTTACTAACTAACTGTTGACACTATTTTTGGTTGTGGAGTTGCCCTCTGGAAGCTGTCGGTCGCTGGAATCGAAATCCCATCACTCGCTTTGGAAGGACATTTTAATTTACATATAGATTTAAGTTTAGAAAAATATGAAATCAAACTGACCCCATATTTTTCATAGTTTAAATGAAAGAGCATTGTACCTCAAACCCTCTATCCATCCTGAAGGATAAACATAAAACTTGAGGGTGAGACTCGGTCAAATAAACTAAGAAATATATGACATTCGTTTGGTGTTCGAAGCCAATTTATTTGTCGATAAATTTCCCTATTTAATATGAAAAATTAAATAAGGTTTATATTAAGCTGAGTTCAAAAAAGTTTCCTATAAGGGAAAGCCCCTATAGTTAATTACATCTTAAATGACCAAAGTCATCTAAGAAAACTCTCGATAAAAATCATGAAATATTATCTTCAAAGAGGTTAAAAGGATAGGTATTTTCAACGAAATCAAATAAAGAGGTGTGAAATAGGAATAGCTCAAATTTGGAACATTTTATTGTAGAATCCAAAGGAGAAAGAACTAGGGGATGTCATAGATTCGGAGGAGAACCTCGGTGAGTTCCCAATCTATCATATTATTTGGCTTTAGTTTTAAGGAGAAATTTATTTGAGAGTTTCATCCTGCCAATTTTATTAGTTTAGGGCTTACATTTGTGTGAAAATATCACACTAATAGCCTGAAAGATGTGAGGATTTAGATCATGACGGACGACAACCTCGAAATCCTAAGACGAGTTAGGGCTTATAATGGTGAGTTTTTCTTTTCTAGTTTTCTAGAAATAGTCAACAGGAAAGTCCTATGCTAGACCTTAGGCTACTAGACCTTAGGCTACTAAAGTCAACCAAAAGTGAGGTCAACAAATGGACCCCCGATAGGTGTGGTGTACTGGGCAAGCACACCGCGTACTGGGCAAGCACACCGCGTTTAGCACACCGCGTTTATTGGCGTTGACCAACGGGATCAACAAAACTAACACAGACTTCCAAGTCAATAGACCTAAAAGGAGTTATAGAATTGTGTGTGTTATTTGTTTCCACTTGGGAATTAGAAAATGAATATTCGATCAAAGTCAAGAAGTAGGAACTCTAGCTTGGGACTGGAGAGTGGGTTTGAGTTATCAAGTTTCAGGTATTTATAGAGGATTGTAATCAGTATGTAAGTGCTAACCCCGGGGTGGGAATTGAAATTTAGGTAATAATTCTAAAAAGAGAGTCAGAATTTAGGTACCGAGCTTGAGAGAAGGGAACTATAATTTAAGAATTGATCCCAAAATGAGAATTAAAATTTAGGTATCAATCTCAGGAGAGAGTCAAAAGTTAGGGACCGATATTTAAAGGAGGGAGTCAAAAGTTAGGAACTGATTCCAAAATGAGAATTAAAAGTTAAGAATCAATCTCAAAAGAGGATCAAAAGTTGGGGACCAATCTCAAAAGGATGGAATCAGAAGTTAAGGCCTGATTCCAAAATGAGAATTAAAAGTTAAGGATCAATCTCAATAGAGGGTCGGAAGTTAGGGACCAATCTCAAAAGGAGGGAATCAGAAGTTAAGAACTGATTCAAAAATGAGAATTGAAAGTTAAGGATCAATCTCAAAAGAGAGAGTTGGAAGTTAGGGACTGACCTCAAAAGGAGGGAATCAGAAGTTAAGGACTGATTCCAAAAATTAGAATTGAATGTTAAGGATCAATCTCAAAAGAGAGTCGGAAGTTAGGGACCGACCTCAAAAAAAGGAGGAATCAGAAGTTAAGGACTGATTCCAAAAATGAGAATTGAAATTTAAGGATCAATCTCAAAAAGAGGATCAAAAGTTAGGGACCAACCTTGAAAAAAGGGAATCAAAAGTTAAGGACTAATTCCAAAATGAGAATTGAAAGTTAAGGATCCATCTCAATAGAGAGTCAGAAGTTAAGGACCGAAGGAAGTTAGGGACCTACCTTGAAAGGAGGGAATTAGAAGTTAAGGACTGATACCAAAATGAGAATTGAAAGTTAAGGTTCAATCTCAAGAGAGGGTTGGAAGTTAGGGACTGACCTCAAAAGGAGGGAAGAATCAAAAGTTAAAATAAGTTAAGGACTGATTCCAAGATTCCAAAAAGAGAATTGAAAGTTAAAGATCAATCTCAAAAAGAGGATCAGAAGTTAGGGACCGATCTTAAAAGGAGGGAATCAAAAGTTAAGGACTGATTCCAAAATGAGAATTGAAAGTTACAAAGAGTTTGTGGTGTTGAAACCATAGATATGTGTTATGTGAAAAGGTCGACATTGTTGAGAGCAAAATTTTGTGAGGTTTTGTGTAGAATGTAAAATTTCACAAGGATGTGAAGAGTTAATGTAGACAAGGAGTTAATGTAGACACGAGCAAAGAGTAAGAGACCTCACACGAGCAAAGAGTAAGAGACCTCAAAATTAAGAGAATCAACTCAATATAGACTCAACAAATTTGTTTTCTTTTCTTGTAGTTTTTATCATGTTTAATTTTCAAAATATGTTTTCCAAAATTTAATTTCTGTGGGCTGATTAATTTTCAAAAGTGTGTTTTATTTGCATTTTATTATTAAGTTTTTATTGTTTTGTTCTTTGTTCATTGTAATCTCAAACCAATGTTTGGTTCATGAATTTTATCCGTCACACCAAAAAGGTTAATTAAACAAACAGATAGAATTCTAAAAGAGATTTCATTAATCTGCTCCAATAAATTTTACAGATTGAGTGTAGGCCAAAGCCTCAAAAAGTACAATTATGTTGACTGCATCAAAGCACATAAAAAATATCCCATGCCAAATACATATCATAGGCTGAGCATTTTTAATCTGTTGTAACAGAAATGTAGTAAAAAGGGAAGCCTCTGAGCTTCTGTGTCTGACGAGTCAAGCTCCTGATCGAGCTGACCTTCTAAGCCATGCTCCAGGACAAGAGTTCCCTTTACATGTGCTTAGAGGTGTAACCCTCTCATAGCTCATATGGCAATAGTTCTTCCAGCTCCGGGTCTGGTCAGAATCCATATGGCATTATGTTTTCATCCATCCTCTGGAAAGTCACAGACACCCTGCAGTGTCGCTCCCTTGGAATGCAATGTTTGGCGACATCTGCTCCATTTTCTTTAAGAAATAGTATTGAACCAACAGGTAGCAAAATTTCCATAGACCCTCTAAATTCACCAGGGCCGATAATATCTATTTCTTTTCTAAAAAGGATGTTTCTCTTACTTATGAATGAGATCGTGCAGAAAGGCCTCACAAAGTCATGATGGTCAATGTGTGGAGGTATGCAGTCTCCTTCATCATATATGTTGATAATATAGCGGTTAAGAATACAGTCAGCTGGCAGTATGCTCCATCAAACCATTCTTTTAATCATTCATTTTATCATTGGGAGGTATTGGGTCCACCTAATCGTGTCTCATAATCATAGGAGGATTTCCTTTCCTATCGTTAGTAAAGTTGTAACAGCATCCACACTGTATATTGATCCTGCCCTTTCCTTGCATCCACTTTCTTGGCTTGGAATATATTCTTTCCATTAGCAGGCATGCTCAACCTCTATCTCTCAAATCAAAAATGTATTCAAGAATATTTCATCCATCGCTCTCGGAGAAGACCTTGGTGTATAGCTTCAATCCTTCTAATGTTGATGAACCTACTTTGCACTTCTTCATAGAATTCGAAATCCCTTTTGCTTACCTTACTTGTCTTGTAGTATCATGCCATATTGATGATCGGTGGCTGTCAGGAATGTTCCATCATTTCAAATTTGACAGGAATCTAGGCCGGTGTTGTCTCTGTCTGCAACAGAATGTATGACTCTGTGTCTGACGGGATATATGGCTTTTACCCAATGGGACACATGGTTCTGCATCCATCGGGTAATCAGGGGTCTGAAATCCATTATTAGAGGATATGTATTCTTCTAAAGTATTGTAGCACTCAAGGTGGAGGACATTGCAATTCGGGTACTCCATGAATTCCTCTGCGGCTGACATACGTGCTGGTATTTTGACATTGCAAGTCAGGCAACCCGTACAAAGAACATCTAAAGCTGGTGGTATTTCTAGCTCTATAACAAATCCTGACTCATCATCTATAGCAGGCAGGTTGGAAGAGTTTTGTTTCATGCCCGGATAGTAGATATCCCCTTCAGGGATAGAGGTGAGCAAGTACTCTGCCTCTTTCTGGCGTCTCCTCTCCTCGCGTAGGAAATCCCTATGTTTTTGGTAGTTAGCGCTTCTGTGTTATGTCTCTATAGTGGTGCATTGGGAAGTCTTTCATCATTAGCAATGACTAGGCTTCCGGTCGGCGTAGCTATCATGGATGGTAAGCGACTGGTCCCCTCCATCGTGTCTTTTTGTACCATTACATTTTTCCCCTTTAGTGAGGAACTATTTCTTGTACCAAACCTTAGCAGTGAGGGTAGCCCTTCTTTCTCCTGACGGCTGACCACATCCATCAGAGGACCCTCATAGTCCATGTTAACTTGGCTAAAGTCCATGTCAAAGTCTATGGTGCTGCCCCGCGGCTCCCTTTCTTTGTTGAGTGTGAGGTTCCAGCCTTCTTTAAAAGCAAAGATCAGCCTCTGGCCTGACATTTCTATGCAGATGACAGGAAATATATCAGTGAGCTGAAACTTAGCATGAACAAGAACAAAACAAAGTGCTTATTAAAGAAAATTTTAGTTTTATGTTGGTTCGAAAACCATTTGTTTCTGTGTATATTTCATTTAATTTAGAATAATATGAAGTCTAAAAAGGAGAAAATTGAAGTTTGTAATTTCAAAAAATTTCATTAAATTGAGGTTAATCTTATTACAATTTTTTTGGACCTGGTCATAGATGTTTGGCCAAATAGATAACCCTAGAACAATCAAAATTTCAAATTTTCAAATCAAGCGATGTCAAGCAATGTCAGGTTACGTAGTATGTCTTTAGGTATCGTCCGTTGATCGGCAGCATAGGTCTTTCACCATGAAATCTACTAACTGGTAGGCTCCTCCTGCATAGACCTTTTCTACGACAAATGGTCCCTCCCAAGTTGGCTTGAATTTTCCACCTATCTTGTGGCATGCAAAAATGGGCCTTTTGAGCACGAGGACAAGGTCACAAAATTTGAATGTCCTTAGGTGGACCAATTTTTCATGAGCTTGTACCATCTTTGCCTGGTAAAGTTTCAAATGTTTTTGTGCTTCAAGTCATTTTTACTCAAGACTCTCTAATTCTTCAAGTCTGAGTTTTGGACTTTCTTCTGTTGTAAGTTGGTTGGCGACAGCGACTCTAAGAGATGGCGTCTGAACTTCTAATGATAGTACGGCCTCAGACCCGTACACGAGCATGTAACGTTGTCTGATAAGCACACAAAGCTTCTAGTAACTTGTTGTGCCAATCTCTTTTGTTTTCGTACAATGTTTTATTTAAAATCTATACCAATGTCTTGTTGAAGGCTTCAGCCAGACCATTTGCTCTGAGATAATAAATTGTAGAGTATCTCCAATCTATCACGTGTCGTTTGATGAAATTGTTGATTTTGGTGCTTTTAAAGGCTATCCCATTGTCAAAAATTATTCTTTGTGGTACTCTGAAATGGTAGAAAATTTGGCTTTTGAAGAATTGAAGGACGTGTTGTGTTGTAACCTCTCATAATGGAACTGCCTCTGCCCATTTGGAGGAATAATCTGTAGTGGCAAGTATAAATTTGTGTCCTCTTGAGGATGGAGGGTCTATCGAACCATTATATCCTTGCCCCAACACTCAAATGGCCACGAGGCAACTATTAGTTGTAGTACATTTAGAGGTTGGTGTAAGACCACCCCATGCACCTGACACTGGTGACATCTTCTGGTTGTATCCATGCAGTCGGGCATCATTGCTGACCATTATTATCCGAGTCTTTTGATCTTCAGTTTCATCTTCGGCCCTGACTGATGAGCGCTACACAATCCAGCATGTACTTCTTTGACAATATTTTGTGCTTATATTTTGCTTAAACATCGTAGCCACATCTGGTCCAATGATCTCCTGTAGAGAACATCACCTACTAGAGCGTATGATATAGTCATTTTTGTAATGTGATGTGCTTCAGACTTGTCCTCTAGTAGTTTTCCAGCATGCAAATATTATGTTAATGGATTGCGCCAATATTCCTTGATATCTGCAACCGTAATTATCGTTTCTTCTTCTTTCCCAAGCTTGTGTAGATTTTCAAGGTCAATTCGAGATAAATACTATCTCCCTTGTACTGTGACATCAATGGAATCCTCTAGGGGACATGCCAATTCTTTTGCAAGTTTTGCTAGAACATCAGCATGGGCAATATCTCCCTTAAGAATCCAGTAGAAAGTTACATTGGGGATCTATTCCAGTAGCTTCATTGTGTATTGATGGTATTCCGCTAATCTCGGTTTCAAAATCTTGTATTGTCCTGCAACTTGCTGGATGACAAGTTGTGAGTCGCCATAGATGGCAACGTCTATTATATCCATCAAGATTGTCAACTCTAATCCGGTGATTAATGCTTCATATTCTGCTTTATTGTTAGTACATGGCTCTATCAGGTAGTATGAGAACATCAGCATACCCTTATCAAGCATGATAAAGATCAATCCAATACCTGTTTTGTCTAGTATAACTGTGTCTGATCCTTTGTCCTTTTTGGCTGACGAAACTCCGTTGAAGTATATTTCCCAGCATTGCGCACTGGAGAACTCCATTTATAGTACATGCTCATTTGGTAGTTCATCATTAAGAGGGGACCCAGCTGGAAGTGGGAGTGCAGCGAGAAAGTTTGCTGAAATTTACCCCTTTATAGCACGGAGGGGAACAAAAGTTATATCAAACTGCAATAAGATCATCAACCATCTCGCTAGACGTCCAGAGAGTGTTAGTCAGGTCATCAAATATTTTAACGGGTTAACTTTTGAAATTAGGGTAATTTTATGAGAATGCATGTAATGTTAAAGCTTTTGGGTGGCAAAAATCAAGGCTAGACAATGCTTCTCAATAGGCGGATACCTAATCTCTGTAGGTATTAGGCGGTGACTCAAGTAGTAAAGTGCATTTTCTTTACCCTCATCATTGAATTGGGCTAAGAGGGCTCTAAGAGAGTCATTTAAGGCCGCGCCGCGGTATAAAGTATCAAGTATCAATGGTTTCCCTGGGATAGGGGCTGCCAAAACAGGATGTGTCATTAAGTATTTTTTAACGTCGTCAAAGGCCCGCTAGCATTTCTCTTCCCAAACAAATTTGGCTTCTTTTTTAATTAATGTCGAGAAGGGTTGACACCTACCTGAGAGATTAGAAATAAAGCATCTCAGATATGCCAACTTCCCTAGGAAAGAACGTAGTTGTTTCAAGGTCTTGGGAGGAGGCATTTCCAAGATTACTTCAACCTTTTCTGGCTCAATCTCGATTCCCCGATGACGGACAACGAATCCTAGAAAATTTTCAGAGGTAACGCCAAAGGCGTACTTTAAGGGATTCATTTTAAGGTCATATTGTTGTAACCGTTCGAACACGATCCTCAAATCATACAAATATTCTATTTTTTGCTTGCTCTTGATGACCAAATCATCTACGTAGCATTCCACTTGATTGTGAATGAGATCATCAAAAATCTTCTTCATTGCACATTCGTATGTTGCTCCTGTGTTCTTTAGGTCGAACGACATCACTGTGTAGCAGATAATCTCGATAGATGTTCTGAAGGCTGTAAGTGCTGAGTCTTCAAAAGCCATCTTAGTTTGATTGTATCCCAACGATCCATCCATAAAAGAGAAGATTTCATGTGTATAAGTGATGTCCATCATCATTTCTGGTATCGGTAATGGAAATTCATCTTTTGGACACGCTTTGTTCAAATCTCTGAAGTCAACACAAACACGTATTTGTCCATTTTTCTTTATAACTGGTACAATAATGGCTAACAATGTGGGGTATTGCTCTTCTTTTACAAAGTTAGCGTCTATTAATTTCTTCACCTCGGCGATGACTTGCTGCTTTATTTTGAGGCTCATTCTTCTGGAAGAGCTTGTTTCACTGGGTTCATATCTTTGTCTACCCCGAGTTTATGAACTGCAACCTCCGTTGACAGTCCTGACATCTCATCATAGATCCATGCGAAGCAATCTTTGAATTCTGTTATAAATTTGATCAGTTGTAAAGATTCTTCATCATTGAGTAGAGAACTTATAATGTAGGTCGGGGTTATTCTCCAGTCCCGAGGTTAATTTCCTTCAATTCATCAATAGTCGATTTAATTTCCTCCTCAAATTCTGGTGAAGCATTTTCTATCAGCTGATCAGTAGAGTCATCCTCCATATCAAGGCAATCCCCTTCTTATTTACCGATAACAACCATACAAAATTTTGAATCATTGACTAGTCTGACTATACTAAATCCGAGACCCTCTTTTGAGTTGGGAGTTCGACTTTTAACATTCCATAATTTTTCAAAAAGTTGTAATTTATCTTTTGGTATTTGTTTTGGCAAATGCCCCTGTTGAATTAACTTTTTTACACAAGACGAAAAGTAACCAAAAGGCAATTCCATTAATTCATTGGGATCATCATCCAAGTTTACATGATTTTCAAGATCAGTAGAGGTAGACGCATGATAAAACTTGATCGACTTTGAACTAGCGCTACGAAATTTCTTGACCTCTAAACTCTCGACCTTTTGTGGGAGAATCAGAGTAAGAGTCATGGTGTTCACATAGTGGTTTATCTGATCATACATTGTCTCACATTCACTTTTCTCTGTATCTTCTACGGATATTTTGTACTGAGGTTTCTTCTATTTTGTCATCATTATTTCTTCTTTGGAATTGTCTTCATCACCAATATTGATGGTTGGCCTAATCCGTTCAACAATTAAGTTGGTTTTTCCTCGTCCACGTCCCCGGCCTCGACCTCGGGTACACAAACTAAAAGACCTCCACCAACTTGTTGCAAAAGAGTGGTGGAAGATTGCTGAAGCGGAGTTGAATGGCCTCCTCTTTGTGATTTTTTTGAATCTTCACTTTTATTTGTGATAATTTCACAAGAGAAGATAATTTTCTTTGGAGGTGCGTACTAGGCAACATCTTCATGAATACCAACTTAATGAACTGAAAACGGTTGTAGATCTCACTTGATGCAATGTTCTTATCCTTCTTTGTAGTACTTACTGCTTTACTGTAGAGACGATGGAACCATGTTGTGTTCGTAAATCCACGGTCGACCTAGTAGAGTGTTGAAAGACGTCTCGGTGTTGATGATATGAAACTTAGCGATTTTTACTAGTTCTCCAACCTTCTTAAGCAATGTAATTGATCCAAGGGCTCTCTCGCCCTTGTGGTTGAATCCTCTTAGCATGATTTCATTGGCCTTAAGTTCCTGAGCTTCAATATTCAAATAGGCTAATGTTCGTAGACTCATCAAGTGGAGTGATGCTCCAAGATCTACTAAAACTCTGGACAACACAAATCTACTAATGTTAACGGATATTTAAAGTGGAAGATTGTAGTCGGCGATACCAAGCAGCATGTATTCATCTGTGAAGGTTACCCCAGACTGTTCCTTCAATGAGCAAACTTCATCCGATGATGTGCTGGCCAACTGGTCTAAACAAATCTCTGGTCAAGCAAGGCTGTAACCAGAGATTCTCTCATCTCCTTTGATAGGATCAGAGCGTTGTAGATGCTTAATTTGTCTAGCAACTTCCTAAGATGAGCTAGCACATTGTAATCCACTCTATATGGTCCTCTAATTTTCTCTTGGTTATGTGGTTCTTCCACTGGTGGAGGTGGAGGTAGTTCTTCTAAAGTATATAATTGTTTTCCTTTATCTGTTGGAGCTATTCTTGGTGGTAATATTCTCCCGCTCCTTAAATTCACCTCTGTAATTTCTTCTTCCTAAGATATCATTGTTGAATCTTCCAGTGTTTCTTCTTATCGGACAGATGTAAGTTGAAGAGATCTAAGTTGATGGCAAGTGGTGCACCGTGGTGCTCGAGGATTGGTTCCTCACTCCCGGTGCTGTCGTAAGCCATATTGTCGATGTCTTCTTTGGTCTTGTTAGCGAGTTCATCGGACTCCAGTACGATTTGAGAGTACGATTTGAGGATCATTTTGAGAATCAAGATTGAGGCTAGATTGGTCAAAATCAATTACATTGTCACCAGAAATAGTTAAAACGTAGTCAAAATCACATTCATTATATTCATAAGACCCCGGAGGGGTAAAAAGATAATCATACAAAGTCAGTGGTTAGAGGATTTTCTTCCCCGAATCTGAAACAACTAATCTAACAGAGGAAGCCCCTATCTTATCCCTCGTACTATCAGTCTTCGTAATGGTGTTCTTCTTCTTCTTCTTTGTCATTGACAACGATGAATCTCGTGGTGAAATCTTCGTCTCGGGTTTGACAGGCTGAAGATTCTGAACTTGGACGATTTGCTCCAAAATGCATTCAATCCATCTTCTCCAGTATATGCGGAAGATTGTTTTGATGCATCCTGGATTTGGTTTAGGACCCTATTAAGCTTGTCCTAATTTGTACTCCATCCATCTTCTCCAGAATATGGATCAGTCGAAGAGATTGGCCCAGCCAAAATCATATTTATGGAATCTTTTTTAGGTTCTTTTAAATATATTTTCAGGATAGTTATATTCCCTTCTTTAAGATTCTTCTTAAGTCAATCCTTAAAGATGAAACATTCTTCTATAATGTACCCAAGCAATCTGTGGATGGGCAATAATTTGGTTGATCTTTCTTATCAACCTATTTGGGTTTCTTTGGATCTGGTAATCTAAATTCAGACTTCTTCATCAAACTTCTAAACATTTTGGATATGGCTTCATCTTTGAAACCCAAGCAATCTGTGGATGGGCAATAATTTGGTTGATCTTTCTTATCAACCTATTTGGGTTTCTTTGGATCTGGTAATCTAAATTCAGACTTCTTCATCAAACTTCTAAACATTTTGGATATGGCTTCATCTTTGAAAGAATACACCATTTTCAGTCGTTTTGCTAAAGATATTCTTTTATTCTCTGTTCGGAATGATCCTCCTTGAGGCGGTCGCTGGTTAGACTGGTTACTCTTTTTTTCTCTGTTTCTGAGCATACTGTGAAGATTGGCGAGGAATTTCTGGATATATCTTCATTGGTTGTTTCCCTTTATCGACAGTCGCTATTGTTCCTGACTTCTTTTCAAATACTCTGGTTGCCTTGGATTTCTCGTGAGAATACATCTGTTTGATTTCTTCTTGAAGACTGGTGGCTTTGCTAAGTAGCTTCTCGAAGGATTTAATGGTGAATCCCTTGAGCATGAAAACTACTGGCCCATGAATGCTTTTGATTAAAATCTTAATTGCGTAATGTTCTTGTAGCTGAGGTTCACACTTCATGCTAAGGCTTCTCCACCTCAAGATGTAATCCACCAAAGTCTCGTTGCCAAAGTCTCCCAAAGTCTCGTTGGGCTTTTTTTCCATCATGAGCTCTCCTATAGTAACATGGTGTTGCGCTCTGGCAAATCTCTTCACAAATAATTGTTCCAGCTCGGAAAATGTATTAACTGATCTGTTGGGCAAATCAGCATACCAATCGAAAGCAATCCCTGACAGCCTGCTGACAAATTGTTGGAAGAGTAAATTTTTGTTACTTCTTGTGTTGCCACAACTGGCTCGAAAATGTGTTATGTGATGTCTGAGATTTCCAGTCCCATCAAATATCTTAATGTTTGGGGACACAAAACCCTTAAGGAAGGTTACGGCATTGAATTCTTTTGGGTAAGGTTTACCTTTTAAAACCAATGCACCACCCTTAGATTAGTTTAAGGCCTCCCAAACTTGCTCGACCATTTGCTTAAATTCCTTCTCTGGCATGGCACTCAATGGAGAATCCTTCTTTGGTTGTTGATCCTCAATGGAGAATCCTTCTTTGGTTGTTCATCCCTATTTGTTGAGGCAACTTCTCTACTTTCATCTGTAATCTGTATAATTTCTAGTTTGTTGACCTCTGGATTGGCTAACTGTTGGGGTTGAGATTGTCCTTAAATTGTGACCATAGCAGTCATGGCTGCGGCCATCTCTTCTATCATTTTCTCCACTTGGTTGACTTGCTCATCCCTTAGGAGGATAGCCCTACGCAGCTTATCTACGACGTTCTCTTCGATGAGAGGTTGAGCCTTATGCGCAGATGTAGCGGCTCTAGTTTCAATGACATGGACATCCAAGAAATCTTCTTTGAGGTAATCATTATAGTCAAACTCTTCATCATCATCAATGGAGACTCCATGTTCCCGAGCCAATTTGAAAATATCGACCCTGAGCTTTTCGACTTTTCCTTTAATTATTGATTCTTGAATTGCCTTAAAATCTGGAGGACCCTACTGGACCTCCTCCTCTTATTCTTCCATCTCGCTGGCAATTGTTGTGACAATGTCAGATACTTTGGACGGACCATGGCTTCATTCCATGCATGATCTTGCCTTGCGGGCTCACTGGACCATATCAGTACAACAACCTTAGGTATCCGTACCTTGTTCTTTTACGGTGATGTCTTGAGACAAAGTGTCTCAGCAGAAACGTCGGTAAGTCGAAGAGAAGTATGCTCCCCATGGTGCAGACTAACTACAGTACTGGGTAATTTTTTCATCTTTTCCTTTAAAACCTTAGGAACATCCTTGTAATGTGTGATCAGTAGAATTCTTGGACCCAGTCGTGACTTGGCTGGTTGATGACCAGTGGTTCTGGTGTCAGTAGAATCGGTGGTAACTATGGCGGTATCAACTCTACTCCCTAAGCAAAACTAGACAGAAATACGAGCAGGCAAAGCATCAGTTGATTTCTGAGATCGTCTAGAAAATTTGATGACCCTTAAGATTTCTTTCTTTATGCGAGGGAATACTACATTTCCCACTCGTTTGAGTAGTTCATTAACTGAGAAACCTTCCTTGGCAGCTAGCCTCTTGAAAACTGAACTGACTTGGGTAATAGGAGTGGACTTCTTTCTCTCCTCACCATGTCCATGAAGTGATGGTAAAGTAGCGGCAATTTTCTGGATACTCTCATACCCATTAAAGGATGGAATCTACTTCCTCGCAAGAGTGGATATGTTTCCAGTGTAATCTTGACTCATCCTACATCCTAGTGAGGATCTTCCTCAACAGGTATCTCCTTAGGAGTCTGGACTTTAGTAGCCCTCTGAACCCTCCTATTACGGTTTCTCCTTTAGGTTCGAGTTAGTGGTGTAGTCTTTAAACTTGATTCGATTTCAAATATTGATGGTGAGACAACCAATCCCTTAGTCAAATATTTAATGATCATAACTTCTTTTCCCTTAGTAGTAGCGAGAACAGCAGGCTTCATGGGTGTCGTGGCAGCAGTAGCCTTGTCCCTCTTACAAGAAGGGAAGTCCTGAAGGCAGTTCAAGTTAAATTCAGCAGATGGTTCTTGAACCTCTGGAGTGACGACTTTCATTATAACAAACTGGGCTTTCCAGAGAACGACCTTGAGATCTTTAAATCCTGCTCCAAACTTAATAGTGGGAGGGCATTACAGCTCGTCGGTAAGTTGCAGGAAAAAACTGAGCATTGGGAACGCCATTGCTGCATCTTTAATAGAGAAAGCTATGGGGTTAGCTATTTGGCCAAAACCTCGTAATCTTAGCGCAAGCACTAAAATTTAATAGAGGTAGATCTATAGACCGGGTAAGTTTTTTTTTAAGTTTATGGCGGGTTTTAAAATTTTAGTAAAAGTAGTTTAAAAGTAGAAAATTTTGATTAATATAAGGAAATTTTAAAAGCGTGCACAACACGACACAATTCGATTAAATTTGCCAAATAGCAAATCAAAGTAGAAAATGAGATGTGAAGTGTTTAGGACCCAGTGCGGGACTAACTTAACAACACACAATGCCCAGGTGGAACTAGTCCACCAACACATCTATTGGGGTCTGACTCCACATGAAGATTAAAAAGTCCTTAATGGCCTCCTGAACCTCTCTGTTCAAAGGAGATTGAACATACGGTCTTGAAGTCCAAAAGAGTTGACCATACTTTCCCAAGATAAAAATGGGTAAAGTATGTCAACGAAAGAAGGATAATTTGGTTCATGAGGAACATGAGCACATTGGTGATGTATGAAGATAAGATTTCTTGATTTAAATTGAGAGAAAAGCTAGTCCCCAGTGTATTCGCCAGAAGCTGTCGACACTACTTTTTGTTGTGGAGTTGTCGGTCGCCGGAATCAAAATCCTGTCGCCCACTTCGGAAGGACGTTTTAATTTACATATAGATTTTAGTTTAGAAAAATATGAAATCAAACTAACCCCATATTTTTCATAGTTTAAATGAAAGTGCGTTGTACCTCAAACCATGTATCCATCCTGAAGGATAAACACAAGGCTTGAGGATGAGGCTCGATCAGATAAACTGAGAAATATATGACGTCCGTTTGGTCTGCGAACTGTTTTATTTGCTTACAAATTCTCCTATTTAATATGAAAATTTAAATAGGGTTTATATTAAGCTGGGTTTGGAAAAGCTTCATATAAAGGCAAGCCCCTATAGTTAATTACATCTTAAATGCCAAAGTCACCTAAGAAAACTCTCGATAAAAATAAGGAAATATTATCTTCAAAGAGGCCAAAAGGATAGGACTTTTCAACGAAATCGGACAAAGAGGTGTGAAATGGGAATAGCTCAAATTTGGAACATTTTATTGTAGAATCCAAAGGATAAAGAACTAGGGGATGTCATAGATCCGGAGGAGAACCTCGGTTCACAATCTATCCTATTATTTAGCTTCAGTTTTGAGGAGAAATTTATTTGAGTGTTTTTTCCTGCCAATTTTATTAGTTTAGGGCTTACATTTGTGTGAAATGATCACACAAATAGCCTGAAAAATGTGAGGATTTAGATCGTGATGGACTACAAGCTCAAAATCCTAAGACTAGTTAGGGCTTATATTGTATAGTGACACACCAAAAATATATGCATTTTTAGACCAATATTTTATACTAATTTTTTGTAATATTGCACTTTAATGGAACGTATTTTGATATTTTTTTGCAGGTTGTTGATTTTTAGGGCTTAAAGCAAAAGGATGGAATTTGGAGTCAAAATGACGCTTTTGAAGAAATACTCAGCACCGACCCCGTTAAGGGCAGCGCCAACCGCATAGAACAACAGAACAGACTGAGAATTTTACTCATCGCTGACGGTTTCAGAAGTGCACCGATGGTACCTTTAAACAGAGAGCAACGAATTAGCAGGACACTGGCGCCGATGGAGCCAATGTCGGTTCAGCCCCTTTTTCTAGAAGATTTGACGTATTTGGACAATTTTTGAAGAGATTCTTGAGGCACCTCTTGGAGAACCGACCTTAGGCTCTCTTTGGAGCCAAAATTCATCAAGAAACACTCTCCTTCACTCCTAGACTCCTTCACCCCTTCACTTTTTCACATTCCTTTTCGCTCCACAACGTTCCACCACACCCCTTTTTTGCCATTTTCATCCCACCACCACATTGGAGTCAATTAATGAGTTTTCTTTTATAATTTAGAGTTTGTGTGGTGAGATTAAGTGTGAAACTTGTTGTAATAGTGTTGGAAAAGGGGAAAAGTGAGAGATATCTTCTTCCTGCATTTCTAAGGAAAGGCTACAAGGGATTTGCTTTGAGAAAGAGTTTCAGATAAGTGTTGTTTATTTATTAGTGTTGTATGAACTTTCTTTTATATATAAAATTTATGTTTTGTTGTATCTTTCTCATGAATTCTGAGTAGTTTTCTCTATTTTTCTCCCTACTATGAGATATGGTGAAATGAAGAGATAACATTGATGTGCCAATATTAAAATATAAAATAAATTGTGATGATTTTTCAACTCCGAACTTAATTTACTTTTGATTTGTCCAATTGAATTGTTAAAATGTGTTGTGATACATATGATCCGGGAAATCGAGTATGAGTTCTACAACAGAGTGAGGATCACAATTGATTTCATGGAGGAGAAATTTGTTCCTAGAATTAAGTGCAAATAAATAAGGAAATATTATTGTTGAGTGTAGAATTGGAGAATCTTTAGGGTGACAGACTAAAATCCCCAATTGGATCTTAGTGTTTAAAAACTAAAGCGAGAGTTAGCCCTCAGGTGAAGGGAAGTGGGAGCTCTGGAGTGGGAGCCGGTATCCTCCTAGCTTAGCTACGGATTTAGGGACTAAACCTGGGATTGGTTAATGATTTTCTATGCACTGTATCTGGGTAGAGAATTAAAACTACTCCTATTTGGCACTACTCCTATTTTAAACATTTATCT
>NW_018164683.1:494286-494676 GCF_001263595.1 Phalaenopsis equestris
TTTGGCACAATACATATTATAAACATTTATCTCTTCTCATTTCACCAGTGGGAAGGTATAGTGGGAAGGATGTTTTTTCACATAAGAAATCTTCATTACATAAACATAGTTAGTAAATTAGTAGTTACTCTTTAAATCTTGCATTTCTGTTTTGCTAATAGTTAAGTAATTTAGTTTTTATCTCAACATTCGGGATTAGTGACAGTAATTTGATTTGACTTTCTGTGAATTTCATAGTAAAATTTATCATTGCAAATTTAAACATTCCCCGTGGGATTGATATTTGGGGTTTAAATAGAAAGTTCATTATTACTTGATAACGTTATATACACTTATGTAGAATCCCATTAATATTTTCTTATACTTTATATATATATATATATATATATA
>NW_018164683.1:494727-498205 GCF_001263595.1 Phalaenopsis equestris
TATATATTACTTTTAGTACATAGATCAAGTTTTTGGTGTCGATTTGATGTCAACTTCATAAATCCTTACATATAAAAAATTGGGATCAAGTTCGTTGCGCCGTTGCAGGGGAAGGTAATGGTTAAATTAAATAGTTTTGATAAATTAGGAAATTTAAAGATAATATATATACCATAAAAATACAAAAAAATATAAAAAATCAAAAATCCTAAAAGAAATATATTTTTATTTAAGAGTGTTTATTTTTTAGAATTTTACTTTGCTTACTTTATTTGTTTATGAGAAATATTGGATCTGAAGGTTTAGTACCTTACGATTCAGAATGAGAATGTACTATTAGAAAATTTTGAAAACAACAAAGAGAAATTAAAAATTTAAAGAAATGGCAAATAACTTAGATAATCCAATAAATGAGAATCGACAAAGACCTTTAAAAGATTATGCGAATCCGACGGTAGATGAACTTCACTTGACTATTCAAAATCTTGATGTTGCTACTAATTCATTTGAGCTTAAACCTATTATTATTCAAATGGTACAAAATAATCAGTTTGGAGGATCACTTATTAAAAATCCTAACTTACATCTTGCTAGTTTTCTTAAAATTTGTGCTACATTTAAATATGACGGAGTGTCTAATGATACCGTTAGGCTTAGACTTTTTTCTTTTTCATTAAGGGATAAAGCCAAGGCTTCGTTAAATTCATTAGCACCTGGATCTAATAGAACTTGGGGAGAACTATCACAAAAATTCTTGGCTAAATATTTTCCATCTCGAAAACCGCTAAGCTTAGAAATGATATTGCATCTTTTAGTCAGTTTAAAGGGGAATCGATATATGAAGCCTGAGAAAGATTTAAAGATTTTCTTAGAAAATATCCACACCATGCTTTACCAGATCGGTTAATAATTCAAACATTTTACAATGGATTAGTAGGATCACTTAGATATATTATAGATGCTGCTGCGGGTGGATCATTAATGTCAAAACCTTTTGATGAAGCATATTATTTAATTGAAGAAATGGCTACTAACAGTTTTCAATGACCCTCTGAAAGGGTAAATCCTAAGAGTGTAGCCAGTATTCATGATTATGATGCAATGTCTATTTTGGCATCTCAAATTGTTGTTATTTCTAAAAAGATTGATAAAATGGGAGTGAACTATTCTCAAATACCCCCAGTATTAGAGGAAAAATCACTAGGATAGATTATTGATACTCATTCATCTTATGAAAATTTAAATGCTATAAAAAATCAAAATAATAATCCCTATTCTAACTATTTTAAACCTGGATGGAAAAATCTCCCTAATTTTAGTTGGATTAATTATGACAATTCAGGGAATCCATCTAAAAATCTGAACAATCAAGGAAATCCTAATCATCGACCTTATTATCCTCTGGGATTTAACTCCAACCCTAACCCACAAGTTAAGGAAAAGAAGTTGACGATGGAAGAGGTGATGTTGAATATGGGAAATTAAATACAAAATCAAGGGGTTGTTAATAGAAATATTAAAAATCAGTTAAAACATAATGCTACTGCACTTTGTAACAGATCTTCTGGATTTCTTCTGAGTACTATGAAAGTTAATCTAAAAGATCAAAATAAAAAGCAAATTAAAGCTATTCAATTACAAAGTGGAAAAGAAGTTAAAATACGAATCCAAAGAGAAACTGAAGTTGATGAAGAGAAGGAAGAAATGGAAAATGATCAACATGAAAATGAACAAACACAGGTTTCTTTAGAAAAACTGTTACCTCCATTTCGTCAAAGACTGAAATAGAAGAATAAAGATAAACAATTTACAAAATTTTTGGAAATCCTTAAGAAGTGAACGATAAATATTCCTTTTGTTGAAGTATTGGAACAAATGCCAAGTTATGTGAAATTTATGAAGGTTGTACTAAATAAGAGAAGGAAGTTTACAGAGCATGAGACCGTTGCACTCAATGAAGAGTGTAGTGCTATTATTCAGAAAAAGCATCCTGAAAAATTAAAAGACTGAAAAATTAAAATTATAGAGGATGTACTAGTAAAAGTGGATAAATTTATTTTCCTTGTAGACTTTATAGTATTGGATATGGAGGAAGATAAAGAGATTCTTATTATTTTAGGGAGACCATGTCTTGCAACTGGAAGAGTTGTAATATATTTGTAAAAAGGAGAATTAATAATGAGGGTTAATGATCAAGAGGTGAAATTTAATATAGCAAAAGCTATGAAATATCTTGCAATAAAAAAAGATAATGAATGTTTCAGAATGGAAGTAGTTGATTATCTGAGTAATGAACAGTTTAAGAATGAGTTCAAAAATAAATTAAAGTAAGGAGAAATTTTTTAGAATGAAGATGAAATGAAAGAAGAAGAATTGGATTATATTCAGGGCAAATTTGAAATGTTAGACTTGTTGGAAAACGATAGTGAAAATCTTACTCCTTTAAGTATTAAACCACCTGAACTTGAATTAAACATATTACCTGCCCATTTAAAGTATGTATTTTAGGAGAGTCATCTACATTGCATGTTATTATATCTTCTGAGTTAACTAAAATTCAAGAACAAAAGTTGATAGAAATGTTGAAAAAGTATAAAAAGGCTTTTGGATGGACTTTAGCATATATTAAAGGAATTAGTCCTTTAATTTGTTTGCGTAGAATTTTATCAGATGAACAATATGAACCCAAAGCTGATCCTCAGAGAAGATTAAACCCAATAATGAAAGAATTTGTTAAAAAAGAGATTTTAAAATGGTTAGATGCTAGAATTATATATCCTATTTCAGATAGTGCTTGGGTAAGCCCAATTCACTGTGTTCCTAAGAAAGGAAGAGTGACTGTAGAAGAAAACAAAAAAATGAATTAATACTAATAAGACAAGTAACTGGTTGGCAAATTTGCATTGATTATAGAAAATTAAATATGACCACCAAAAAAGATCACTTTGCTTTACCCTTTCTAGACCAAATGTTGGATAGATTGACTGGCATTAAATATTATTAATTTTTTGATGGATATACCGATTATCACCAAATTCCAATTGCTCCAGAGGATCAATAGAAAACAACATTTACAAGCCCATATGGAACATTTTCTTTTCGTTGAATGGCCTTTGGACTATGTGATGCACCTACAATATTTCTAAGACACGTGATGTCAATTTTTAGCAATTTTATAGAAAATGGAATGGAAGTGTTTATGGATGATTTTTCTGTATTTGGGACTTTATTTAAGTTATGTATTAATAATTTAGAAAAAGTTTTGGAAGAATGTGAAAAAATTAACATAGTGTTAAATTGGGAAAAATGTCAATGTATGGTTGCAGGAGGTATTGTACTTGGGCATAAAATTTCTGAAATGGCATGGAGGTAGATCCTGCAAAAATCCAAGTTATAGAAAAATTACCACCTCCTACTAGTGTTAAAGGGGTGAGAAGTTTTCTAGGACATGCTGGTTTTTACAGGCGCTACATAAAAA
>NW_018164683.1:498325-498619 GCF_001263595.1 Phalaenopsis equestris
AATAGTACCACCTGATTGGGAAAAACCATTTAAAATAATGTGCGATGCTAGTGATTATGCTATTGGGGCTGTATTAGGAAAAATACACGACAAAGTTTTTAAAGTTGTATATTATGCTAATAAGACTCTATATGATACTCAAATTAATTATACTACTACTAAAAGAGAGTTATTAGCTATTGTTTATGCCTTTAATAAATTTAGACCTTATTTCATTGGAACTAAATGTATAGTGCATACAGATCATTTTGTTATTAAGTACTTAATGCAAAAGAAGGATGCTAAGCCAAGATT
>NW_018164684.1:0-5629 GCF_001263595.1 Phalaenopsis equestris
CAATAAAAATACAAAGAGGTTATCTGATATTGTATATGGTCTACACCGTGAGGACCATATTTCTCCTCGACATACCGACATTTCTGCTAGGACACTCCATCCTGAGACATCATCGTCAAAGAGGAAAATATGGATACCCAAGTTTGTTGCACCGATATTGTCCAGTGAACCCGCAGGGTAAGATCATGGAATGAAGCCAGGGTCTGAGATATCTGACATCGTCGCAACAATTGCCAGCGAGATAGAAGAACAAGTAGAGGATGTCTAGCAGGGTCCTCCTGATCTTAAGATGATTCAAGAATCGATAATTGAAGAAAAAGTTGAAAAGCTCAGAGTCAATATTTCCGAGTTGGCTAGGGAACATGGAGTTTCTATCGATGATGATGATGAAAATTTTGACTATAACAACTACCTCGAAGAAGATTTCATGGATGTCCATGTTATCGAGACCAGGGCCACTACATCTGCGTACGACGCTCAACCTTCTCATGAAGAGAACGTCGTAGATGAGTTGTTCAGTGCTATCCTCCTAAGGGATGAGCGGGATGAACAAGTCAGCCTATTGAAGAAAAGGGTAGAAGAGATGGTCGCCGCCATGACCGCTATGGCCACTATTTAAGGGCAGTCACAAGGGCCGCAACTAGCATCTCGAGAGATCAACCAACCAGAAATCATACATATTACAGATGAAAGAAGAGAGGTTATCTCGGCAAACAAAGATGAGGAACTGAAGAAGGATTCTCCACCGTATGTCATGCTGGAGAAATAATTCAAACAGATGGTCGAGCAGGTTTGAGATGTCTTAACCCAATCTAAGGGTGGTGCATTGATTCTAAAAGGTAGACCTTACCCGAAAGAGTTTGATGCCGTACCTTTCTCAAAGGGTTTCATATTCCCAAACTTCAAGATATTTGATGGGACCAGAAATCCTAGAAAGCACCTAGCACACTTCCGAGCCAGTTGTGGCAATATAAGAAATAATGAAGCTTTACTCTGTCAACAGCTAGTCAGCAGCCTGTCAGGAGTTTCTTTCAATTAGTATGCCAATTTTCCCAACAGATTGGTAAAACATTCACCGAGTAGGAACAATTATTAATAAAGAGATTCGCTGGAGCCCAACATCATGTTTCCATAGGAGAACTCGTGATGGAGAAAAAACAGCCCAACGAGACTTTAGTGGATTACATTTTGAGGTGGAGAAACCTTAGCATTGAGTGCGAACCCAGCTACAGGAACATCATGCGATTGAGATCCTAATCAAAAACATTCATGGACTCACCATCAAATACTTCAAGAAGCTACTAAGCAAGGCTAGCAGTCTTCAGGAAAATATCAAACATATGGATTCTCACGAGAAATCCAAGACCAATGAAGATATATGTAGAAAATCCTCGTTAGTCTTCATCACAGCAAACTCAAAAATAGAATAACCAGTCCAGCCAGCGACCACGTCAAGAAGGGTCACCTCGAATAGGGAATAAGAGAATATCTCTGGCACAATGACAGAAATGGTGTACTCTTTCAAAGATGAAGCTATATCTAAAATATTCAAAATTCTGATGAAGAAGTTTGAGTTCAAACTACCAGACCCAAAGATGCCCAGAAGCCCAAAGAGGTCGATAAGAAGGATCAACCGAATTATTGCCCATATCACATATTATTGGGACATACAATAGAAGATTGCTTCATCTTTAAGGATTAGCTCGAGAAAAATCTCAAAGAAGGAAATATAACGTCTCGAAAGAGTACAATAGTATTTAAAAGAACTTGAAAAAGGTTCCATAAATATGATTTTGGCCGAGCCAATCTCTCCGATTGATCCGTATGCCAGAAAAGAGGGATGGAGTACAACATGGAACAAGCTCAAGAGGGTCCTTAAAAAAATACAGAATTAAAGAAAATAATCTTCCGCACATGTCGGAAAAGATGGATGGGATACAGTTTGGAGCAAATCACCCAAGAAGATGTTAAATTAAATCTAGAATGCTTCAAAGCAAACTACCACTCAGAGTCTTCAGCCCGCCAGGCCCGAGCTGAAGATTTCACCACCAGAACTGTCGTCATCAAAGTCAAATAAAAAGAAGAACACCATCACAAAGATTGATAACACGATGGGTAGGATAGGGGCTGCCACTACTAGATTGGTTGTCTCGGATTCGGGGAAGAAAATCCTCGAACCCTTGACTTTGTATGATCATCTTTTTATCCCTTCAGGGGCTGATGAATATAACGATCGTGATATTGGCTAGGTTTTAACTATTTCTAGTGATGACATAATTGATTGTGACCAATCTAACTCTGATCTTGATTCGTAAAATGATCCTCAAATTGTAGTTGAGTCTGGTGTACTCGCTAACAATACCAAATAAGACATCAACGATACTTCTTATGACAACACCGGGAGCGAGGAGCCAATCCTCGAACACCACGACACACCACTAGCCCTCAACTTAGATCTTTCCGACAAAGAGAAAACACTGGAAGATTCAACAATGATACATCAAGAAGAAGAAATTACGGAAATAAACTTAAGAAGTGGGAAAGTATTACCCCCAAGGTTAGCCCTTACAGATAAAGGAACATAAGTAGTAACTTGAGAGGATT
Organism: Phalaenopsis equestris; assembly: GCF_001263595.1. Taxonomy (NCBI): domain Eukaryota; kingdom Viridiplantae; phylum Streptophyta; class Magnoliopsida; order Asparagales; family Orchidaceae; genus Phalaenopsis; species Phalaenopsis equestris. The sequence goes on from NW_018164684.1 coordinate 2,605, forward strand.
TACCTCCACCTCCGTCAATGGAAGAACCACACAGTCAAGAAAACTTTGGAGGACCATACAAATTAGATTATAACGTGCTAGCTCATCTTAGGAAGTTACCGGCTCGACTAAGCATTTACAATGCTCTGATCCTGTCAAAGGAGATGAGAGAAGCTCTAGTTATAGCTTTGCATGACCCATAGATTTGCTTAGCTCAGTTGGCCAGCACATCCTCGGATGATGTTTGCTCGTTGAAAGAACAGTCAGGGGTAACCTTCACAGATGAAGATTTGCTGCTTGGTATCATCGACCACAATCAACCACTCTACATCTTCGTCAACGTCGATAGATTTGTATTATCCAGAGCTATGGTAGATCCAGGAGCATCTCTCAACTTGATGAGCATACAAACATTGGCTTATTTGGACATTGAAGCCTAAGATCTTACGGCCGATAAAATGATGCTAAGAGGATTTAACCAAAAAGAAGAAAGAGCCCCTGGATCGATCACATTACTTAATAATGTCAGAGAACTAGCAACAACCGTTAAATTTCACGTCATCGACGCTGAGACTTCTTTTAACGCTCTACTTGGTCAACCGTGGATTCATGAACACAACATGGTTTCGTCTACATCAGTGCATCAAATACTGTAAAGAAGGACAAAAATACTTCATCCAAGGAGATCTACAACTGTTTTCAATTCATAAAGTTGGTATCATGAAGATGCTGCCTACTATGCGCCACCAAAGAAAACTTTCTTCTCGCTCGAGATTCCGATAAACAAAAATGAAGATTCAAAAAACTCATAAAAAGGAGGCCATTCAACTTCGCTTCAACGATCTTCCGCCACCCTTCTACAACAAATTGGTGGAGGTTCTTTTTGTTCGCGCACCCAAGGTCAAGGCCGGGGACGTGGACGGGGAAGAATCAATCTAATTGTTGAACGGACTGGGCCAACCATCAACATTGGTGATGAAGACAGTTTTGAAGATGAAATAATGATGAAAAAAATAGAAGAAACCTCAGTACAAGATATCCTTAGAAGATACAGGGAAAAGTGAATATGAAAAAATGTATGATCGGATGAACCACTATGTGAATATTATGACCCTTACTTCGATCCTCCCTCGAAAGGTCGAGAGTTTAGAGGTCAAGCAAGTCTGTAGTGTTGGTTCAAAGCCGATCAAATTTTACTGTGCTTCTACCTCTACTAAGCTTGAAAATCATGTAAATTTGGATGATGATCTTGACGAATTAATGGAATTGCCTTTTGGTTACTTTTCGCCTTATGTACAAAAGTTAACTCAACATGGACATTGGCCAAAACAAACGCCAAAAGGTAAACCACAACTTTTTGAAAAATTATGGAGTGTAAAAGTCAAACTCGCAACTCAAAAGAGGGTCTCAGATTTGGTACATTGGGACGAGTTGATGATTAAGAATTTTATATGGTTGTTACTAGTGAATCAGGAGAGGATTGCCTTGATATAGAGGATGACTCTACTGATCAACCAATAGAAGATGCTCCACCTAAACTTGAGGAGGAAATCTAGTCAATTGTTAACAAGTTAAAGGAAATTAACCTCGAGACTGAAGAACAACCCCGACCCACCTTTATAGGTTCTTTACTCAACGATGAAGAATCTTCAGAATTGATCAAATTGTTAACAAAATTCAAAGATATGCTTACTGTAAAACAAGCTCCAAGAAGAATACGCCTCAAAATAGAATAACAAGTCATAGCCGAGGTGAAGAAATTAATAGACGCTAACTTTGTTCGGGAAGAGCAGTACCCCACATGATTAGCTAACATTGTTCCAGTCAAGAAAAAGAATGGACAAATATACGTTTGTGTTAATTTCAGAGATCTAGATAAAGCATGTCTGAAAGATGGGTTTCCTCTACCAATACCAGAAATGATGGTGGATATCGCTTCTACACATGAAATCTTCTCCTTTGTGGATGGATCATCGGGGTACAACCAAATCAAGATGGCTAATACCACGGTCTTAGATGACTCTCTTCTTAGCCCAAGTTCTTAGCCAAAGTTAACGATGAGGGTAAAGAAAACGCACTCTACTACTTAAGTCGTCTAATACCGATGGAGATGAGGTATCCACCTATTGAGAAGCATTGTCTCACACTAATTTTTACCGCCCAAAAGGTTAGACACTACATGCTTTCGCATAGGATAACCCTGAGTTCAAAATTTAACCCGTTGCAATATTTGATGACCAGACCAACTCTCTCCGGATGTCTAGCAAGATGTTCAATGATCTTATTACAATTTGATAAAACTTTTGTTTCGCTCCGTGCTATCAAGGGACAAATTCTAGCAAACTTTCTCGCTGCACACCCACTACCAGTTGGGTCCCCTCTCAACGACGAACTGCCAGATGAAAAAGTACTATAAATGGAACTCACCAGGTGCAACGTTGGGAAATGTACTTCGGCGGTGCTTAATCGGCCATAAAAGACAAAGGCTCAGGCACAGTTATACCAGGCAAAGCAGGTATCAGTTTGATCTTTATCACGCCAGATAAAGGTATGTTGAAATTATCATACCACATGACAGAGCCATTGACAGTGACTTTATATTGCTTAAAAAGAAAAGTATTTAATACTACTCCAAGAAGATTTAATTCCTTAGCAACGGCACCAAAAACTTAATAACAGTTATAGATTCGATAAAGATGTATATATAAAATATTCAATAATGGTAAAGCCACACTTGTCAATGCAAGTATACGTATCGGTCAAGTAATATAAGGCTCTAATGGAGTCCTAGATATCGATCCCACATAGAGTAATATTAGAACTACGAACTAAGATTTTATCAAATCAATATTTAATTTTAGTAACTTTTAAATAACTAATTATACTAATAAAGTTTCTAATGTGATATTCAATATATAAGAAAGCATCATTCTCCTTGTCAAGAAATTATAGTGAATGGATAAAGTGAATCAGTTCAAATTGTATAGTGCCAAATAGGAGCATACATATTTCTTACCCTTTGGTCCATGCATAAAGAAGATTGATT
>NW_018164684.1:5729-11044 GCF_001263595.1 Phalaenopsis equestris
CTAGCATCTCCAGAGATCAACCAACCAGAAATCATGCATATTACAGATGAAAGAAGAGAGTTTATCTCAGTAAATAGAGATGAGGAACTGAAGAAGGATTCTCCACCGGGTGTCATGCCAGAGAAATAATTCAAATAGATGGTCGAGCAAGTTTGAGATGCCTTAACCCAATCTAAGGGTGGTGCATTGATTCTAAAAGGTAGACCTTACCCGAAAGAGTTTGATGTCGTACCTTTTCCAAAGGGTTTCATGTTCCTAAACTTCAAGATAATTGATGGGACTAGAAATCCTAGAAAGCACCTAGCACACTTCCGAGCCAGTTGTGGCAATACAAGAAATAATGAAGCTTTACTCTGTCAACAGTTCGTCAGCAGCCTGTCAGGATTTGCTTTCAATTAGTACGCCAATTTACCCAACGGATTGGTAAAACATTCACCGAGTAGGAACAATTATTAATAAAGAGATTCGTTGGAGCACGACAACATGTTTCCATAGGAGAACTGGTGATGGAGAAACAAAAGCCCAACGAAACTTTAGTGGCTTACATTTTGAGGTGGAGAAACCTTAGCATGAAGTGTGAACCTAAGCTAAAGGAACATCATGAAATTAAAATCCTACTCAAAAGCATTCATGGAGTAGTAGCTTTCATTCTCAAGGGACTCACCATCAAATCCTCCGAGAAGCTACTCAGCAAGGCTAGCAGTCTTCAGGAAGAAATCAAACATATGGATTCTCACAAAAAATCCAAGACAACCAGAGTGTTTGAAAAGAAATCAAGAACAGTAGCGACTGTCGATAAAGGAAAACAGCCAATGAAGATATATGCAGAAAATCCTTGTCAGTCTTCATCACAGCAGACTGAGAAACAAAGTAGCCAGTCCAGCCAGCGACCATCTCATGAAGGGTCACCTCGAATAGGGAATAAGAGAATATCTCTGGCGAACGATAGAAAATGGTGTACTCTTTCAAAGATGAAGCTATATCTAAAATATTCAGAAGTTTGATGAAGAAGCTCGAGTTCAAACTACCAGACCCAAAGAAGCCCGAAAAGGTTGATAAGAAGGATCAACCGAATTATTTCCCACATCACATATTACTGCGACATATAATAGAAGAATGCTTCATCTTTAAGGATTAGCTCGAGAAAAATCTCAAAGAAGGAAATATAACGTCTTGAAAGAGTATATAAAAGAAATTGAAAAAGGTTCCATAAATATGATTTCGGCCAAGCCAATCTCTCCGATAGATCTGTACACCGGAAAAGAGGGATGGAGTATAACTTGGAACAAGCTCGAGAGGGTCCAAAAGCAAATACATAATTAATCAAAATAATCTTCCGTACATGCCGAAAAAGATGGATGGGATACAGTTAGAGTGTGCCCCCCGCCAAGCCCGAGATGAAGATTTCACCACCAGAGCCATCATCATCAAAGTCAAATAAAAAGAAGAACACCATCACAAAGATTGATAGCATGAGAGGTAGGATAGGAGCTGCCACTACTAGAATGGTTGTCTCAGATTCGAGGAAGAAAATCCGCGAACCCCTGACTTTGTATGATTATCTTTTTACCCCTCCAGAGGCTGATGAATATAACGATCGTGATCTCAGCTAGCTTTTAACTGTTTCTAGTGATGACATAATTGATTGTGACCAATCTAACTCTGATCTCAATTCCTAAAATGATCCTCAAATCATACTTGAGTATGGAGAACTCGCTAACAATACCAAAGAAGACATCAACGATACTGCTTACGACAGCACCGGGAGCGAGGAGCCAATCCTTGAACACCACGGCACACTACTCGCACTCAACTTAGATCTTTCCGACAAAGAAAATACACCGGAAGATTCAATAATGATACATCAAGAAGAAGAAATTACGGAAATAAACTTATGAAGTGGGAAAGTATTGCCCCAAGGATAGCCCCTACAGATAAAGGAAAATAAATAGTAACTTGTGAGGAATTACCTACACCTCCATCAATGGAAGAACCACACAGTCAAGAAAACTCTGGAGGACCATACAAATTAGATTATAACGTGCTAGCTCATCTTAGGAAGTTATCGAATCGACTAAGCATTTACAACACTTTGATCCTATCAAAGGAGATGAGAGAAGCTCTAGTTACAGCTTTGCTTGACCCAAAGATTTTCTTAGTTCAGTTGGCCAGCACATCCTCGGATGAAGTTCGCTAGTTGAAAGAACAGTCAGGGGTAACCTTCACAGATGAGGATTTGATGTTTGGTACCATTGACCACAATCGACCACTCTACATCTCCGTCAATGTCGGTAGATTCGTATTATCCAGAGTTTTGGTAGATCCAGGAGCATCTCTCAACTTTATGAGCCTACGGACATTGGCCTATTTGGAAATCAAAGCCTAAGAGCTTACAGCTAATAAAATGATGCTAAGAGGATTTAACCAAAAAAAAAAAAGAGCCCTTGAATCGATCAAATTACTTATGAAGGTCAGAGAACTAGCAACAACCGCTAAATTTCATGTCATCGACGTCGAGACCTCTTTTAACGCTCTACTTGGTCGTCCCTGGATTCATGAACACAACATGGTTTCGTCTACGTCAGTGTATCAAATACTGCAAAGAAGGACAAAAATACTTCATCAAAGGAGATCTACAATTGTTTTCAATTCATAAAGTTGGTATTCATGAAGATGTTGCCTACTATGCGCCACTAAATAAAATTGTCTTCTCGCTCGAGATTCTGATAAACAAAAATGAAGATTAAAAAAACTCATAAAAAGGAGGCCATTCAACTTTGCTTCAACGATCTTCCGCCACCCTTCTATAATAAATTGGTGGAGGTTCTTTTTGTTCGCGCACACGAGGTCAAAGCCGGGGACGTGGACGGGGAAGAATCAATCTAATTGTTGAACGAACTGGGCCAACCATCAACTTTGGTGATGAAGACAGTTTTGAAGATGAAATAATGATTAAAAAAATAAAAGAAACCTCAGTACAAGATATCATTAGAAGATACAGAGAAAAATGAATATGAAATAATGTATGATCAGATAAACCACATTGTGAATATTATGACCCTTACTCTGATCCTCCCTCAAAAGCTCGAGAGTTTAGAGGTCAAGGAAGTCCATAGTGTTGGTTCAAATCTGATAAAATTTTACCTCGTGCTTCTACCTCTACAATCTTGAAAATCATGTAAATTTGGATGATGATCCTGACGAATTAATGGAATTGCCTTTTGGTTACTTTTCTCTTTATGTACAAAAGTTAACTCAACATGGACATTTGCCGAAACAAATGCCAAAAGGTAAACTAAAATTTTTTGAAAAATTATGGAGTGTAAAAGTTTAACTCGCAACTCAAAAGATGGTCTCAGATTTGGTACAGTTGGATGAGTTGATGATTCAGTATTTTGTATGATTGTTACCAGTGAATCAGGAGAGGATTGCCTTGATATAGAGGATGACTCTACCGATCAACCAATAGAAGATGCTCCGCCTAAATTTGAGGAGGAAATCAAGTCAATTGTTGACAAGTTAAAGGAAATTAACCTCGAGACTGAAGAACAACCCCGACCCACCTTTATAGGTTCTTTACTCAACGATGAAGAATCTTCAGAATTGATCAAATTGTTAACAAAATTCAAAGATTACTTCACCTGGAGTTATGTTGAAATGTCAGGACTGTCACCAGACGTAGCAATCCAAGAAGAATGCGCCTCAAAATAGAATAACAAGTCATAGCCGAGGTGAAGAAATTAATAGACGCTAACTTTGTGCGAGAAGAACAATACCCTACATTATTAGCTAACATTGTTCCAGTCAAGAAGAAGAATGGACAAATACGCGTTTGTGTCAATTTCAGAGATCTAGATAAAGCATGTCTGAAAGATGAGTTTCCTCTACCAATACCAGAAATGATGGTGGATATCGCTTCTACACATGAAATCTTCTCCTTTAGGGATGGATGATCGGGGTACAACCAAATCAAGATGACTCCTGAGGATGCAGCACTTATAGCCTTCAGGACACCGATCTAAATTTTCAGCTACATAGTAATGTCGTTTAAGTTAAAGAATGCGTATATTCGGGAGCTACATACCAACAAGAAATGACGAAGATTTTTCACGACCTCATTCACAACCAAGTAGAATGCTACGTGGAAGATTTAGTCATGAAAAGTAAATGAAAAATGGACCATTTGTACGATTTGAGGATCATGGTCGAACAGTTACGACGATATGACCTTAAAATGAATCCCTTAAAGTGCGCCTTCGGCGTTACCTCCAAGAAATTTTTAGGGTTCGTTGTCCATCATCGGGGAATTGAGATCGACCCAGATAAGATTAAAGCCATCTTGGAAATGCCTCCTCCTAAAACTTTGAAACAACTACGTTCCTTCCAGGGGAAGTTAACATATCTAGACGCTTTATTCCTAGCCCTTCTCGGAATTAATTAAAAAGGAAGTCAATTTCATTTGGGAAGAGAAATGCCAGCAGGCTTTCGAGGACGTTAAACAATATTTAATGAAACCCCCTATTTTGGCAGCCCCTATCCTAGGGAATTCTTTGATACTTTATATCGCGGCCTTAGATGGCTCTCTTGGAGCCCTCTTAGCCAAAGTCAACGATAAGGCTTAAGAAAACACACTCTACTAATTAAGTCGTTGTCTAATACCGAGGAAGATGAGGTATCCACCTATTGAGAAGCATTGTCTTACACTAATTTTTGCCGCCCAAAAGCTTAGACACTGCATGCTTTCGCATAGGATAACCCTGATTTCGAAAGTTAACCCGTTGCAATATTTGATGACCAGATCAACACTCTTCGAATGTCTAGCAAGATGGTGAATGATCTTATTACAATTTGATAAAACTTTTGTTCCCCTCCGTGCTATCAAGGGACAAATTCTAGCAGACTTTCCCGCTGTACAACTACTACCAGTTGGGTACCCTCTCAACGACGAACTACCAGATGAATAAGTACTATAAATGGAATTATCTAGTGTGCAACGCTGGGAAATGTACTTTGACGGTGCTTCATCAACCATAAGAGATAAAGGTTCAGGCACAGTTATACTAAGCAAGAAGGTATCGATTTGATCTTTATCACGCCAAATAAAGGTATGTTGAAGTTATCATACCACCTGATAGAGCCATTGACAGTGACTTTATATATGCTTAAAAGACAACTATTTAACACTGCTGCAAGAAGATTTAATTCCTTAGCAACGGCACCAAAAACTTAATAATAGTTATAGATTTGATAAAGATGTATACATAAAATATTCAATTATGGTATAGCCACACTTATCAATGCAAGTATACGTATCG
>NW_018164685.1:0-1268 GCF_001263595.1 Phalaenopsis equestris
CCTCCTTTTAAGGGTCGGCTGAGGTGGGACAAAAATGGACACATCAACCAAACTAAATTCTGACCAACACTCGTCCTAATCTGCAGAATCAAGACCTAATAGGTGATAAACTAGTCTAACTAAATCACCACAATATATGTTATAAATTGCATTTCATAATTCATGCATATACATACTCAAAAGTGTGGAAAAATCATATTCTCAATACATATAAATTATACATAATTGTTAAATCAAACATATATAAAATACGTAACCAAAACATATATACAGCTCTCAAAACTATATAGTGCAAAACTGTACAAAACACACATGAATACTTGCTCCAATACTCGTTGCCTAACATGGAAGGCAACAACAAAGAATAAGCAACAACGAGCTCAAAGTAATATTCAGGGCTAACATAAAATTTTATATATGAAAAAGAAATAATGTGCATGCTTCTATAAAACTGTACATGATCACACAAGTAATAGCATGCTAGCATAATAGATAACATAAAAGAGAGCATATAATATAAAAATTAAGGCTGCAATATAAACAAGTATGACATAAGCATGAAATCATAAGTAATAAAAAAATATGTCCATAAGTTGTTTATCATATGTTATTATAGCAATATCATTTCATAGAAATATCACTTATAATTGTATAAGCCTCAACTGTTTCCATGTTCATTCATCATAAGTCGTCACCCAGCCCCAAAGAACATATAAACTATTGATAAAAGTTGTGATTCCTCCAATATAACAATCATCAATAGTCTCCCGGATACCCACGATTCTCAAACATTTTGTTTCCACCTAATCCCAACGATTCACAGAGTTTTGTCTTTGTATAAATATCAGGAATCGGAAATATTATATCCCTGCATAGTGTACCTACAAGCACTCATGTAATAGTCTTCTCATATTATTTTTGTGACATTTAAATCATAATTCGTGCAAAAAAAAACATTTATCGGCATTACGTGTATCATAGACACGAAGCATAATAAATGAATATCTGCAGACAATTAATATCATAAACATAGTCATATGTATCATAATTCATAACATCACATGTATCGTGAGAAAATAAAAATTTTCATACATTCAATTGTCGATATCTATTTACAATGTGCAACAAATTCAAAATGCATCTGTGCCAAATTAAAATCATATGAAAACTTATTAAAAAGTATTTTCCTTAAATTAACACAAGATAATTTCATCTGACTTGATGGAGCAACCTTACAACGTGTGCTCACGCACTCGTCTCGAGCTCGC
>NW_018164686.1:0-31019 GCF_001263595.1 Phalaenopsis equestris
ATTTTGATGCATGTGGAATCTGAACTACTATGATAGCTATTATGCATAATGTATATAATGTCTGTGGAATACTTTATTTATTAGGGTTCTACATTTGATACGTAAGGGTCTCTTTAGGACAACTTTTTGCCTCTTTCGGGTTTGAAGATCTTCATCACAGTTCTATTTGAGGAACTACTTTCTTATTGTATTTTGTAAAAAAATTTGATGAGAAGCAATTTTTTTCAACCCCTTTAAAGTGCAGTGGTTATAAGAAATATGTTTGTTGATTTTTTTTTTTAAATATATATATATATTTATGATTATCACCGTAAATTTCTAAGAAAAATTTTATAACCACCTTATTGAAAAACTACGATCAATCCTTATTTGTATGGCCTAGTCCTACACAAGGACTCTCTCTCACACACACAATTACTTATTCACCTTCATTAGCAATACTTCACTAGATGTCAGCTTTTGCATTTTTGCTTCCGATTTTTTTATTTCTTTTTTTTTCAAATTAAAGTGTTAAAAGAACGAGTCTTTGGCCTATTTGGGACAGCTTCCTATCTGTTTTATTTTTCAGACAGTCACCACAGTTCAGTGTGGTTTCAGACAGTTACCACAGTTCAGTGAGGAGAGCTTCTTTTTTTGTTATTTTTTTAGAAAAATCATGTGATAGAAAATTATTTTCTTTCAATCGAGTTGTTAAAATAGGATGATTGCCAAAACTTTATGGCACAACTTTTTAAAAATAAAATAAATTTATAATAGTCGCCGCAGCTTTTTAAAAAACACTTTCTTCTACAAACCTTCACAGCTACTTCTTCAAATAGCTGCAACTGCCCCAAACAGACCCTTGCACTTTCGGAAAAAGGTTTCAATATCATATTAATTTAGAAGGGCTATGAAATTGGTATTATTATTCTGATATCACAGAGGTGCGAATATTTTGCTTATTATGGTTTAACAAAGTGACAATTATTGAAAACATGTGCGTGCTGCTTCATAAAAGGTCCAGCAAAGCGGCAATACTGATGGAGATGCCTTCTGTTAAAATATATTTTCAATTGTATCAGACTTTAGTCATTGATCGAGCCAACAATCAAGCAATCATAAACATTTGGGGAAATTTACATATACAACACATGATTCATATTTAACACACTAACAAGTATATATATATATATATATATATATATATGAAAGAAAGCATTTCACTTCTAAAAGTCAATATAATGATATATTTTGGGTGGTATAAATGTAAAAAAACAAAAATTTAGACGTTAGATATGCAAATACTTGGGAATTGGGTTGTATGCATGTAAATGCCCGTCCAAAATAAAAAGCATTTACAAGCATACCACATAATTCTTATATTTACATATCAAAACCCTAAACATTCATATTTAAATGCTTACCATGCATAAGTTTATGACATCAATGTGTTATAAATGTAAATATCAAACTTTGGGTGTTAGACATGTAAATAAATAATAATAATAATAATGTGGTATACATGTAAATTTCTCAAAAGAAAAAAAAAAGCATTTTAATAATAATATTGACGTCGACCACATCAATAGCAATAGACATATACATTCTCTAACGAATTGTGGTTTTCTGATAGCTAGAATGTTGCCCCCACCACCATCTGAAGGTTTGAGGCAATCCAACATACAGAATCAGCAACTCAAAGGCCTATCATAGGTTGGAGGCAAAGAGGGACAATTCTCATTCATCTTCGCGTAAGGTTCGAGGGTGTTGTACTGTGGCAACTCCATCCGGTACTCTCCGAGTATCTGACAGAAAGGCCGGTCGTCGTCCTCGGCGTCGCACCAACTGGGGAGACGCGTTCGATTGTTCTCAAATATTTTGAGCATGTACGCATCACGAATCTGTCGTTCATATAGTATAATTGCAAACGTGAGGTATCAGGTTGACCAAAATGATGTAATAAATATTAAAGTTATGTTAATATAATTTAAATGTGTAATAATACTGCAAAAATGATATTTTCAATGATTTAACATGCAATAATCTAATCCAAGATATTTCACTCTAGAATATGTTGAATGTGATTGTAAATCAATGTTTGGCATATGTTATTTTAATTAGTTTCTCTATTTTTAATCTTAACTTCTATCTCAGTCATTCTATTTAATCAAAATACTAAAATCGATCAATATTAGAACAAATCGGTTCATCAAAAACCAACTCGGTCTAACACTAGTTATGGCTAATTCCATGCAGAAGTGGTTTTAAATCTGGACCAAATCGGTCGGAGAACCGTTTCACGGTTGAATCGGTTCGATCAATTGGTCAAATTCAATTTTTAAAATCATACAAAAAAAAAAAAAACTCACCTTAGCTGTAGCCTACAAGACCTTAGAAGACAGTTAAATGAAACAGAGCCCAAATAAATAGTCAATCTTTCTAAAATAAGACGGAGCTGACTAAAAATTTTGGGGCTTTTACATGCATGCCACCCAATTCCTATGTATTTTACATATCGAACACCTAAAAATTGTTTTTTTACAGTTACACCGCACAAATCTTCAATATCATTCTAGCTTTTAAAAATAAAATACACCTTTTCATGTATAAATAAGGCGGTCTGTAGTAAAAATTGAAGTTAAGGTGAGAGATGTGTAAATGTAATGAGAATTGAGTGGTATGTATGTAAATCTTCCAAATACATTTAGTTACTTACAGTAAATTCGGTAACTTGGATTGAGTTTGATAGAGGTTCGAAGATTCCAGCTTCTTTGTACATTTCCAAGATGAAGGCAACACATGTTGTTGATTTGCCATCGCTGTACACCCAATCATCTTGCTCAGGAATTGTGAGCAGCTGATCAAAGGTCATCCCGCGCCGCTCCGTCTCGGCAATAATACCATGCAAGTCTAAGTCCTGACACAATCAAAAGGTAAACACACTTTTAGGGGGTGTGGGATCAATTTTGTTTTCTTGTTTTTCTGTTTATATTTTAAATAAAATATGCTTAACTGATATGCTCCGGAACCAAAATCAGCAAGCAACAACGATGAAATGGCAATAGATGGAGGGAAAAATTCAAATGAGTGCTTCGCATACGAAAAACAAATGAAAACAAACAAGATTCAATGATGATTTACCTTTCGAGAGGTAAATCGGCTCTCCTACAATCCTAAACGTAGCTAGGAACACCAGAAGAAGAAAAAGAGTACAACAACAAACAAAACATGCATAAAAAAAGAAACTCTAGGTCATTCCCCTTAAAAGAGTCCTCTCACAGCATTTCAAACTTTCTTTCCCAACTTTCCCTCAAACTTCTTTAATTTCTCCTCCTTGAGTATGTGATTAAGGTTGGCGCGGACCCCACCTGCCCCCAATATTCTTCTGCTATAGCAATTTGTCGTCTTGCTCTTTCTCGAGGAAAAGACTACCCGTCCACTGTAGTGGAGTGCCGGTTGGCCGGCTCTCGACTGGTCAAGAAGGGACCAATTCACTTACGGGCGTAACATTAACATATTTGAAGCTAGACGAAGCTCATGCACAAAGAAGGTAGCTCAATAAGGTATTAGTTTGTTTTTATTTTGTTTATATTTTTATTTGAAAAAACGTATTTTTTATGTTATAACATGATTATTTATTTTTAAAAATACTCGAAACATTTTTTTAGATGTTATGAATGGTTTTAAAAATAAACTAATTTTTTTTAAGAGAAATAAAAAAAAAACATATACAAAATACATCAAATAATTATGTTTCAAAATAAAAACAAAAACAAAAAGTAAAAAATAATCCCAAATAAGCCCTTATCAGCTAATGTTATAGAACAAATGGATAGACTACTACTAAAAGCTTCTCTCACAATAAATATGGTGGAATACACATTCAAATGCTTATCCAGTCCAAAAAGAACTGCAATTTGTGAACTCGGTTTTTCAATTGATTGGAATGCAAGGGGAGCGGCGCAAATGCATATACTTGATCATAGAAATAACATTTTCACATTACCAATTTCACCTGAAGTGAAATGTAAAAAGGAGTGCTTGATGGAGATATGAACGTAAGCTGGTCTTTCAACAGTAGATTAGCCAAGAAAATCGAAAGCAGGCATCTAGAACATTTTTAGCTTAAGTGTTAGTAGCTAGCTAATAGTTTGTCATAATATAACTAAGATTTTAAAATAAGTTAAAAGGAGCATTTAGAAATACTTTTGTTTTTTTTTAAATTTAATTTATTTATATTTTGATTTGAAATAAAATATATTTGATACACTAAAACAAAATATGTTTTATTTTTATTTTCTTTTGAAAGTTTCTGATAGAGAAGAGCAGTTGGTGGCGACTAGGTGCACTGGCAGTTAATTTTAAAAATATTCAAAAGACCTAAAAAATTATATTGAGTGTATTTAAAATAATAATAATTTATTTTTAAAAGTAAAGAAAAAAACAAAATATGTAAGAAAATAAATTGAACAAACATATTTTAAAACAAAAGAAAATAAAAAAAATTAAAAAAAAAAATCCCAAATAAGCCTTATAGTAAATACCAAGAGCTTGAACGATTGCACCTCATAATTAACATGTATTAGAGACTCTACCCATAGATTACTTGTATGTTAACACAAATGATTGCTAATTCAACCAACCTGACAATTTTAAGAATCGCTTCAAAATAGGAAGTGAAGGCTCATACTGTTTTCGCATGAGTATAATATTTCTAATAGCAATCTACCGCATTTATAATCATAAGTATATTCTCATTATTGAGCATAATTTTATTTATTGATGTGTAGGCACACTAATATCAATAATTCAACATATTATTCGATTCATTATATTATAATTCTAACTTGCTAAGCAATTGAATATCTAAGACGAAACAGTAAACATTGTTCCAAAGTAGTACAAAAATTATAAACAAAAATTGAGAACAAATGCATCATTCAATGGCACTGAGTGGATGTAAGAACTATAAACTATATTTGACATCAAATGCAACATTCAATGGAAAAAAATGTGGGCGTTCATGAACTCAGCATCACATGTTCGCGATAGGAGGGACACCTGATTACTATTTTGATCCCAACCACAAGATGAAAAAAATCAAACATGTTTTAAGTGAAGCATGGTAGCTTTCGATGAGCCTGAATAATATTATTAAGAAGGAAGATTTATATACAACCACTTAATTCCTATGTATGTATATATCTAACACCCAAACTTTAATTTTTACATATATGCCTCCATCTCTATGCATGAAAAGGCGTATTTCATATTTTAGAAGTTAAAATAGTGTTATTCTTTATGTGATAAGAAAGATTTGAGCAGCATAAATGTAAAAAATAAAGTTTAGGTGTTACATATATGTAAATATATAAGAATTGGGTGATAATGTATGTAAATGCTACTAATAATATATATATGCAATTCTAGCGGAATTGGGTTCAATACTTTTTGCCCAATCTGTCTGAGAATGGAAATGTGTTACTTAATTTCACTGGTGACTTGAGGGTAATATTTGATATCTACGATTCAGATCTAGCCAAGGTTGTAAAAACCGGATCGGACATTAAACTGTTAGAAGAAAAGGTTTAAATTACAAAGGATGAACCGGGGATGACTGGAGGTTCAACCAAATAACCTAATAAATCATAAATGTATTTAAAAATGTCAATACATAAGATTTACACCCAACTCAATTCATACGTATTTAAATAACTAACACCTAAAATTTAATTTTAACAAATTTCATTTTATCTATGCATGAAAATATATATTTCACTCTTTAAAAATTAAAATAGAAATATGTTTTATGTGATTTAGATAATTTTGGTGGTATAAATATAAAGTAAAAAGATTTTAGGTGTTAGATATGTAAATAAAAAAAATTGAATGGAATGTATGTAAATTAAATTTCTTTGTAATAATGATTTTTTTGATGTGATATGAGTGATTTAGGTAGTATAAATGTAAAAAATAAAGTTTAGATGTTTGATATGTTAAATAAATACAAATTGGGTGGTATGTATGTAAATGCTCATGAATCACAAAATATATATATTTTTTATTGATTAATTATATAGTAATCAAATTCAATATTTTATAAGTTTCATGTGCAATATTTGTGGCTCTAACTTAAAATATTTTTTTCTCATGCTTGCATTACTTTTAGTCCCATATCTCAAAGATGTATTCACTAATTGATCTTTAAAAAATGTTGTAGAAAGTATAAACAAAGTAAAATAATTCCAAAAAGTTAAATATCTTTTTGGATAGGTGGGCTCGAGGCATTAAATAATATGTTTATTTTATTGTTATATTGGTCAAACACTCTTTTAGCTTTTATAGTTTAGACCCACATCTTTAAATCTTTAGTTCAGTTTGAAAGGTATGAGAATATGAAATAGCTGTATCAATAACTCATGGGCTTTCCACCTTGGGTAGAACTACGAAAATTTTCGAATCACGACCGGTTCGCCGGTTTGACGGTTGGACCGGCAGGTTAGGCCGGGTCCAGCCGGGGCGGGTCCCAGCCGGTCCACTGCAAGGCCGGTTTTTAGCCTGCCCAGAACCGTACCACTAGCCGGTTCACGGTCGAACTGGTTGAACCGTCCGGTTCGATTTTTAAACCTTGGATCTAGCAAATATAATACAGGAATAATGTCCTCTAGCACATCACAAAAACAAAATAGAAGACAGTGGAGCCCACATGCTACTAGTAATTATGATCGGGGACTACTGAAATACAAGAGTGTTCTCTTTTATTTCATCATAAAGTTACCCTTTCTTAATATGGCTTTTGCCGTATATGGATAAAATTAGATCTCAAGAATAATGAAGATACACTTATTTCTCAATTTATACTTAATATATTTTATATAACCATAAGCATTAACATGATAGATGTACTCAATTTATACTTAATACATTTTATATAACCATAAGCATTAACATGATAGCTGTACTCGGAAAGATCTCGAGGTTTTAAATGAATATACATAACATCCAAATGTCTGATAGTTCACAGGTTAAAATATTTATCTTGTAAACATTGTATATGAAAAAAATGTAAAGATTTTAAGGTGATTTGATAAGAGAGTTTAAATGAACAATATAAAATAGTAATTATGACTGTATGTCATAAAATTCAGGGAAAAAACAATCAAAAGAAATAATTATTAAGTTGGCGAAAAGTAAAAAAAATTAGAATTTTTTTTTCAAGTTTTACTATTAAATGGCTAAGAGAATTAAATTAAAATGTTTTAGTTAAGCCAAACCTGGTGTGAGGTAAAATGGCTAGTTTTATTACAAAGATTGTTGTACAAATTTTAGGAGAGTCAAAAAAACAGAGCAAACACTAATAAAGAGTGAGACTTGGGAGCTGTCTGATAATGGATTTAGTAATCCCTGTAAATCCAGATTTATTAAATCCTGCCAAGACCTGGATTTAAGGCAAAATTTTGAAAAAAATAAGATAAACTAGATTTATTAAATTTAGAATTTAAAAGATGGCATTTCTTTTGTCTCACAAGTCGCAAGATTTAACTTAAATCCAATTTAAATTCGTAACAAATAAACCCCATGGCCATAGAGAGAGGAGGAAAAAATAATAATAAAAGAAAAAGATCTTTTAAAGAGTTTTCACAAGTTAATGCAACTAGAGCTTAAAATGAATATAATAAGACTAAAAGCCTTGCAAAGATTATAGTGAGTAAACGACAAAGTAGATCATTGATTATTTTTATATATATATTTATTTATGTATTTTACTTTTTTACTTTTTCTTTGATGATGTATGTAGGCCTGGTGCTAAGAAAAAGGAATGGACTACATAGAAATAGCCAAGCCAAAAGACAGAACTAATGATTTTAATCAAGTAGAATAAGCTCCAAAAAGCAGGCATAAAGATTAAGTTTTGCATTCAAATGAGATACGTTGCACATGAATTATGGAAGATTAGGGGGAAGTGAAATGCTGAAGAAGAAGCACTTTGGTATCAATACTTAAAGAATGAAGGAGTTGTTCAAATTTATATTTCCTATAGAAGAATCGAACTTCAAAATTATATAATAAAGATATGAGAAAAAGCATATTAAAATAAACTTATAAAAATATATTAGTTATAAAAATCAATTTGGTTTCAAGCTCAAAAAATTATAAGTAATTTTTATGTAAGACAATTAATAAGAATGAATAAAGAGCATAATAAAAAACTATGCAGTTTTTTATTGATATTGTGAAAGCATATGATCAAATACAACAAGAATTATGGTAGAAAAAAATTTCAATATGTTCAAGTTGTCAATGATACATAAGATGAGATAATAGCATTAAAAATAGTTGTAGAGTGATGAAATCATTTCTGGCTAAAGTACAATTACATAAAGGGTCAGCACTGTTATTTGGGAAATTGCTCGCAAAAAATGTTGAAAGTGAAGTGCCTTTATCAATTTGGATTCATGAATTGAGTTCAGGTTCGACCTGAAAATGACCCAACATGAATATAGTCAACTCAAATTTGATTCGTTCATTAAAAGGGTCAAAACTACAGCTCAAATCCAACTCGATAAGACCCAAACCCAACCAACCCGACACAAAAAGCTGCAACAAATTTGTGTCAACCTGACGAAAAATCAATATGCTTACCATATTTGGACATATTAATTTATTAAAAATAAAAATTATAATTTCTTATAAGCTTTTGTTTATATTTAAGTCATCATTTTTGGGTTACCCAAAACCTGCCACAATTTTTGAGTAATTTAAGCCAACACGAACCCTACTTAAATCTTACATGGGTTGAGCCCCAAATCAAACTTTTCATGTCAGGTTTGAGCTGGGTTTTATTATTAGGTCCAATATTGACACCCCTACCTTGTGTATGCTTTTATATATAACATAGTTATAATCAGTGATAAATCTATTGAAATAAGTAGAAAGTTAAAATAATGGAGAAAATATTTAAGATAATAGAGAGCTTAGAATTATTATAACAAATACTATGAAATGTAATTTTAATAAGTGTGATATTAAAAATTATTGATTCATGCTATTAGAATATAAAGTGTTACCTATTTATAATAAGCGTTAGTAACCAGATCGATCATAGAGGAATGAGATACATACAAGGATATATCTTAATAAACAAAGCAATATATTTAAAATGAATACGTGTCTCGGGCACTTTGCATTAAGAGAATATTATAAAGAATTTATGATGAATAGGTTTAACAATTCAAGCAACACATAGCGAGAACAAATGGAAAATGAGGATTTTTAAAGTTGAATCAAGAGAAACGGGATTAGGCTAATGATGATGATGGTATGTTATTCTTGAATTAAATTTTAATAACATTTTCTTAAATTAAAAGGCATAAAATGATTAATCAAATGTCAATTTGGATTCATCATTTATGAAAACAAACTTGAATCAATGTTAAATTAAAGACGTTAAAGTTGTTTTCCATAGTAATCATTAGCATGACAGGAATTTATGACAGTGCATGGAATTCATTCAATACCAGTTGAAAGCTATTGCATGTCGTGTCAATTTGAGTTGACGACCTTGAATTAAATTGAATTGATTTGGATTGGCACCAAGCTGGGTTGAGAAAACCTACAAGCTATATTCTGATTTACGCAGCAATTGATTTTCTAAACAAGTCGAAAATCACATCTTAAACATCCAAATTGCTTACCAACTCAACACCATCCATCCCCTTCTCATTTCTCTATTCAACTTAGACGGCAACTTAATTTTAAGATTTTATCATGATTTTGATCAACTTCAAATATAGAGACATAAAGGATTAGTATAGTCAGACATTTAAAATTTGTTAAGGGTTATTGAGTGCCAATCTCCCACCACTTTTGACTAGCTACTAATCGGGAAGGGTGATTTAACTATTACACTATTACCAGATTAATAAACATTTCTTATAACACATTATGGATTCAAACAGAACTAGACGTTATGCAAGTAGAGGCTGACTAAAAATTTAAGAATATTACTAGAACGCAAATGGCTTTCTCGATGCTTTTAGCCAGAATTGAAGATTAACAGCTAAATTATATAAACAGGCTAGCTGGCAAAACAAGAAATTGCATACCTCAGTTCCTAGCCGCTTATTAAGGGCCTCATTCCACATATTAGCAGCATATGCAGGCTGTAATCTAGTCCACATAGACATAATGGTCATTACCTGAAAAACAATAGACATGTAAAAGTTATTACAAAAAATCATTAGAATCTGAGAAGGAATGTAACAATAATTTGCAAAAAAATCCTATTAAAAAATGAAACAAATAAAAGAAACATGGAATTGATAGATTAGAGGGTGTTGGAAGGGGTAAAGCTCACATAGATCAAGTAAATAATGAAAAAAGAGCCATAAATTCCAAATCAACAACAGTATGCACTTGCAAACTGACAGAAACACAAATATTAGTTAAAAAGTGGGTTGTCATTTGAGAAAACTTTCATTTAACATTAAAAAAATTTAGCATATTATGTGTCCACACCCACTTCTAAAGAAAGATAAACTCAAGGTAACAGGCATTTATTTACATATTAATTGTGCAGGTCACAAAAAGACAATTTTAGGGTCTGTTTGTTGCAGGCTTTAAAATAAATTTGGGTTGTAGTTAAGGTGAACCTAGGGCTGTCAAAAAAGTTTGTTGTTCGCGAACAGTTCGTGTTCGATTCGTTTGATAAGAAAACGAGATGAACACGAACAATTTTTTTTTCGTTCGGTTTATAAACGGAACCCCTAACATTCATTTGTTCGATCGTGTTCGAATCGTTATTTTTCGAAATATAAAATAGTTTATATAATTATGTATAAAAAATTTATCATATTTTAAAAATAATTATATTCTCTAAAACTTTATAATATTTTAAAAAATTGAATCCTATAAATTATAATCTAATCTTCAAATTCGCTTCTTAGTTTATATTAAATCCTATAATTTAATATTTATCTTCCGGTCACCTCTTAGATTAAACTTTCTTATATTTCTCTTAGATTGATTTAGTTTCTTTGAGTGAAACCTAGTTATTGAAGTTTTTGGGACTGAAATCTCGCATATTGTCTCTAAATCTGAATTTTTTATGGAGGAGATCTGATATTATGGTACTTTGAAGCATCGAACTTGCTGATTTTGAAAATGGTTAATATCCCTGATGAAGACAGACAACTTCCACAATGTTAACAGTGTTGTTCAGCCAGGGAAAGAAGCCAAGTCAAAGATGGAACCATATCAATGCAAGCCAAAGATTGGTCACCATAAACTTACAGGTTAAATTAGCTCTAAACCCAAACTTTTTTCAATCCAAATGTCCAAAAATTAAACAATGTGTAATAACTAAACAAGCACCAAGCAAATGAGCTTAAAATAATCCACTGCTACTTATTCCACAGTGGATAGGTCAAACTTAATTTCCATGATTTAATACATCGAAGCAAACTAGCCTCATTCTAGATCAAAAAACTTAAAGGCCAGCAGATATGAAACTCAACTCAACTGACTTAAAAGTTATCACATGAAAGAAACAATGTCCAATGGTAAAGTTCATGCATATGGAACTTTTAAAGCTCAACAATTCCTAAAGCTAGAATATAATGTCGATTAAACAAGTTAAATTATCTTAGCTTAGCAAATCTAAAGGTGGAGCTGAATAGGTCCACTCAACAAGCAACAGTAGCAAGTTGGCAGTCATATAATATCTTTATTAGTTAAACAAGTATAAGGATCAAACTAATCCTCTGTTAGTTCAACGAACTTAAGTGTCCAGCTAAAAAGCCTATCATCAGCCTAATAAGCATCAAGGCCAAGTTGACCATCTTGACTTCATAAGTTCAACAATCATTAACATATGTGCTATAGATCAAGAAGTCCAAAGATAGAGCAAAATTTAGTGTTATTCCAATAACTTATAAAGACAAACTAGGGCTTTAGCTCAAAAAGTCTAAAGGACAAGCTAGACACATCATTTTCAAGGGCTAAGTCGGCTGATAATCAGATCAAAAGACTCGTTTATCATCTAAACAAGCCTAACGGTTAATCTAGGTTTCCATTAAAAAATCCAACCATTCATGTTAAATGTGATAACTTTTGATTCAGTAAGCCCCAAGGAGCTAAACTAAGAAAGCAAGGTGATCCAACAAACCCTCGAGTTCAAGACCAATACAACGCTTGTTTCCCAATAAGCCTAGGAGTAGAGATTGATTTAAGCATAAGAGGAGCCCAAGACAATATCAACACACCATTACTTGACTCTAGACATCAAAAGGCTGAGCCAAATAAGTTCTTTTGTAACAAACCTAAAGGTCAAATCAAAACTCATATAGCAATAAATTTCATTCACCACATTCAAAGACAGTCTGAAATGGGCTACAGCAGGCACAATAAAACAAGAGCAAAGATTTAATTAGATGAATGTAACACACTATGGTTGCACATCTTATTTGTTTGGCATTAGAATTAAAATATTTTTACTTGAGTATAAATAAGATGATTTAATTGCAATGTATATTTCTCTATCCTGGAAATAAACACAATAACCCTAAAACATTGCAGCAACATCACCTATTTGCCTCCTTTGCATTAACTCTCACTCTTCCAGCAAGTCCTACGCCACGTCATCCATACTATTTCTATAATATCCACTCATTCGAGCACATCAGCTATGATTGCACCTCCCTCAGCCTCTCCAAGATTATCAAATAAATATGAACAATCTCCTCCCCATAGAAGAACGCAAGCATGACTGGAGGTGTCATAAGGCTGCCAAAAATACAATGAGAGCTGCTCTACAGCATCCAAATGTTGCCAAACTCCTAAAAGAATCAAGTGTGGATATACCCTTTGGTTCATCATTTGACTGGTCTTCCCTGATCACGCGGCAAAATCACTCAATGCACTTCTAAGAATTCATAAAGGATTTCCACAATGAACAGCCAGCATGTTCAAGAAATTAAATTAGGCTAATCAAGGAGATCCAGACGGGAGTTATGAAACATTCATATATGAATCAACTCCACCACCAATAATCAAGAGGAGAAAATCCCATTGCATTAGGCCCTACAGGATCTAGTTGACTATATTAGATGGTCAAATCAACAACAACAACATTTATAAAAAATTCCCACAATAGCTCGGTCCATACTTAATTAATCAATAAGTTAGAAATCCAACATGACCTGTTTAAAACCAATGATTCGTTTTACTCAACATGACTCAAAATCGAGTATCATTGGCAGGTTGGCAATGTGTATTAGGCCGTTGTGGTTCTTTTATAGCTCTACTTCTTCTACTTGACTCCCTGTCCACATTTCTAGATAAAGATTACAAGTTTTCTAATGTAAAATGTGCACAAGATAAATACATAAAATAAACTTAGAAAATGTAACAATGTTCAAAAGGTAGGACACAAGGATCATTAAAAACTAGGGCATTACTAAAAATATTGTCCCTTCATAACTAGAAAAATTGAGAATTAATCAAAATCTTCTAATATGATACAGAACAAGAAATAAGTGTATCAAGAAATTTGACAAATTAATTAAAAAATTAATGACTTTCTTATATCATGACATACCAAGTTAGCATCAAGAGGCGGGGGAAAGTTATCAGTAACCGTATCAATCCAACTGAATATCATGTTGTGATAACCGTAAGGTTTTCCTGACATACTCGTAGCATAAGCCCATGCTGCTGTGGCATTGAACTTTGCCCGCAAATCTGGGTGTAATGGAAGCAAAGATATATGAGGATTAGAATTATCCTTTCGAGCCAACTTCCACCACTCAGCCCATGGAATTACCGCAATAATTTCCTCTCCCTGCAAACATTCCATGAAATCCAGAGGACTAAAGTTAAGAAATCACGATCAAAATTATACAATAAGGACTGATGCACTCATGTTTAGGTAGATGATGTAAAGTACGAAGTTCAGATAAATTTATATGTTTCACAAAAGTACGAATTATTACTTAAAAGGTAAAAGGAAAACAAGCAAATGCAAAACAAAATTTAAAATCCTGCTCAGAAAACAATTGGTTGAGGGATTCTAGGGCACACCTTCTCATTCTCATGCCCTGATTCTCCAACCCAAAGCTTGCCCATTTCATCTTTCAAGCAAACTGCTGTATGACCAGCAAATGAACCAGTGACCCATTTCTCCAGGGTCTCAAATCCACCCCAACGACCACGTATTTTCGACACAGCCAAAAAGTCTCCTGTGTGAACATCTTCCTCGCGAATATTAGAAACCGAAGGACGTGAACGCTTTACAAATGAAGCCCCCATATGCTTTTTAAGAAAGGCAATATTTGCATTCTGACCCCAACCAGAATTAGAAAACAAGGGAAGGACATCGATCAGTGATGAAAATGTCCTCATCATTCCTGATGGCATGAGAAATACAGAGACGCCGTGTTGTTTTACCTGCACAAAAAGAAATCAGAAATGATGGCCGTGCGATTTAACTTGCAGGAGAAAAAAAAAAAGACAAGAAAATGAGAGTCGTAGCACACATATTCCTTTTCTGCAGGTTCTTCCCATGACTTTATTTCTAAAGTGTGTTCACGAGCAGAATAGTAGTAATCCCAAATTATCCTGTATGGTGTTGCAAATACATAGAGATCCAAGCAAGCCCAGCTGTGAGCTAAACTAGTCTGTAAAACAAAGAAAGATGCTTCTTTAGTTGGTAATTAAAAGGTATAATCAATGGTTATCTTCACTGTTTGAACAGTTGAGGAATGAAGTTCTGATTTCATTAAACTAACGCGAACCAAGTTAAAAGTGTAAATTATAAGGAAAGAAAACAAGGAAAAATTGCACAACTTTTTAACAATTTCATAGAAATTCTGCATCTACTACCTCTTTTAATTGTAACTACAGTTGTCCCCATGGTTATCAAACTCCTGCACTACACTAGTGCCACAAGTGGGGGATTAGAGAACATGAATTGACCTAAAGATATTCACAAGAGTAAAATGCCAAAATAGTCCCTTTACTATTTACGTTAGTCCTAGGGCCTATAAATGTGTCAAGTTACTCCTCAAACTTTTTCGATATGGGCTGAAATAGTCCCTTAGGAGGACTATTACAGCTCCCCTTTAAAAAAATTTCTGGGGACTAAATTAATACTTTTATAGGCATTGAGACTAAAATGACCCCAAACAAAAAGCAAGGGATCATTTTGATACTTTTCTCTACAAATAAATAAAAGGAAAGCAAACATCAAAATCAACTTCCAACAGTGAGCTAACAATGCAAACACATGTAAGCAAACTTCCTTAAACTCATTAAGTATATAATTCATGATCTACCGAAGTATTTTTCTATAGAAATTTTTTCAGTTCAAAACCAACATTGAAAATGCAAAATATCTACATTAACCACAAGCAATAAATCTATAGATTAAGAACTAGGAAGATCTAAAGTATAGGATTCTAAAAATATAATTCAAGGGGCCACTTCTCATTGAGCATGAGACTTTTTCAGCTCACCAGAGAGACAAAAGCTCATTACAAAGATGCTTCAATTTTTCTTTTTTTTATAGCACGTCGCTTCAAGCATACATCAGTAAAATTACTTTACCTTAACCCACATAGTATTTTACTCTTTATTATTATTATTATTTTTTTATTGGGGCTTTTACAGTCCTACCACCTAAGACTTTAAATATAATGTATTGAGTATTGACCACCTAAACTTAACATTTATATTTCAACCACCCAAATCTTTATTTTCTTTTGAAACATCAGCGGCAATCCTTTATATTTAAGTTTTGGGTGGTTTTTGGGTGATTGAAATGTAAAATTTAAAATTTGGGTCATCAATCTGTTATATTTAAAGTTTTAGGTGGTTGATATATAAAAATCCCTTTTTTATTTGATGAGATGCTGTTTACAAAAGAATCAAGACCCAACCATATAGATACAATTGTTTCTACAGTAAGAAATGACAAAACCTACAGTCAGCTTAAACAAGTTATTCAGTTCTAACACACCTGAAATAAAGTTCAACGTCAAGAACAAACAAATTACCATCGAATTTGCATCCTCAGCAAAGTTTCAAAGAAAAAACAGGAAGATCATGCCTTACCTTTATATACAGAACCCCCCCTCCGAGGCCGTTTTCCCAATCACTCTCACTAAACTCAAGTCGAGCCTCGTTCTCCGAGAAGCATGCCCCCTTCCACGTTACAACTTGTCCCTCCGGAACGACGGACCCCACGAAAGCAGGCAGCAGATCGACCGCGCTATGGAGGATATTCATCACCGGCCAGGATATCTGGCGTGGGAGAATCGGGAGTGCATCCTTCACTCGAAACGGCACCTTGAAGGCCGCCGTACGCCCGCATCCAAACCCTAACGCCAATAAAATCCAGAGGATCCACATCGGATGGGCAGATGGCGAAACGGCCATGGCTTTAGCTGCGGCTTCTGCAGGCCACTCTTTCTTGAACTAGGGTTACCTTTGGATTAGGTTTTGCCCACACAATTTTCGTCCGCTTGTTCTGTCGCTTCCGATGATACGAAATGAAACTGACAGCATTTTCGTCGTCGTCGTCGTCGTCCAGAGTTCGGTGGCGAATTGATAACGCAATGATGGATCGGGGCGGGAATTGGAAAGGCTGAAGCTACGGAACAGTTCGGTTGAATCCAATAAAAAAAGATGGAATAATTACATATACAGCAGTCAAAATATTGATATTTATAAATTTAGCCTTTTCTTATTGATTTTTCAAATTTTTAAAAAGTAGATAAATTTTCTTTTCTATTCTATTTGGATTAGTTTTGTGTAACGAATAAATTAATTAAAAATATCTTGGATTAAATGCACTTTAAATTTTTATTTTAATCATATATGAATTTCTGAGCATTTTGACTAAAAAATAATTCCAAATAAGAACTTGTGATCATCCAAATTTTAATTTCATCAAACTTATAATCGAATTGAGCGTCTCTAAAAGACAAACCTAGCAACTTTAAACTTGGTTTAACCCGGGTCCAATCAAGTCCAGATAAAATTGTTTAAGTGTAATTGGATATTTTGGATGGTTGGATAAATGATCAAATGAATTCTAAATCTAACGAGTATATAGTCATACTGAGCGTCTCGATGTGATGAATCCAACAAGTCCAAGATCATTCAATTTTGATATCATTCAATCAAGAGAATTACCATGCGCCTCCCGATGGAGTTGTCCAAATTCATGCAGTATTTAGGAGAATATCGCTCTTAAAATCTGTAAACAAAGCCTCACTTTTCTTTATGATGGACGTGGGGGGGCCTAGACACGGAGGAGAAGATTGTAGGGAGATATAAGCTCCTGAGGATTCTCGAGCTCCACCTCTGTCAGACTGTCATTATCGAGCTCCACTACCCCCTGGATCGTCGTCGTCGAGCTCCACCATCGCCGGATTGTCACTGAGCGTCTCGATGTGATGAATCCAACAAGTCCAAAATCATTCAATTTTGATATCATTCAATCAATGAAATTACTATGCGCCTCCCGATGGAGTTGTCCAAATTCATGTAGTATTTAGGAGAATATCGCTCTTAAAATCTGTAAACAGAGCCTCACTTTTCTTTATGATGGGCGTGGGGGACCTAGACAGGGAGGAGAAGATTGTAGGGAGATATAAGCTCATGAGGATTCTTGAGCTCCACCATTGTCATACTGTCATTGTCAAGCTCCACTACCCCCTGAATTGTCGTTGTCGAGCTCCACCACCATTGGACTATCACATCGTTGTCGGGCCACCATTGCCCAACTGCCTCCACCAAACCACTCCACCACTGCTGACGCCACCACGATCGTCGCATTGCCATTACTAAAGACACTGACATCATATTTTGTGACGCACAATCTCTACAATTAACTTTTCTTCGTAGTAGTCAAGTCATCGTCACTTCCTCAATATTATTTTCTACTTCCTTGGCAAATGTTACATATCACATATGTAGTATTATTTTTAGTTATTTAAGAACTGTTAAAATCTTGTGACATACAACAACATAGTTAAATTATTTCAACTAGGCCGGGCCCTAAGATGTTCTCTCTTTCGAGACTTTCAAGTAAACGTTCGTATTGTATTCTCTGTCAATTTCTTTTCACTCGTGTGTATTTTGGATTTTCATACGACAATAAAATATAATCGCGCGAGGAATGGAATGTAATCATTAAAGGTGTAATATTTGACATTTTAGATGGTATTATATTAATTCGATAGATTTTAATTACTCACTTATTTTGAACATGAAAATTATTGTATTCTCTGTGAAATGAATTCAATACAAATTTCAAATATGGCGTTAATTTCAAATTAAATTCATTAATTTGATGTCCATCATAATATAATTTTTATCATGATATTATTATTATTATTTATTTATTTTCTATCTCCTATATTAAAATGATGGGCATTACCTTTTATAAAGTTCTAACAATGAGCATTAACATATCTTACTTATTTACATTTCTAGCACCTAAAATTTCATACATGCATTCGTGCCACATAAAAAATAACATTTTTATTTATTTTTTAAAAGCGAAAAATAATTTTTCATAAATTAAGTTTATGAAATCAAAGTGTTGTAAATGTAAATATAAAAATTTAGGTGTTTCATATTGCTGAACCAAAATAGAGATTTATCACCGAATAAAGTTAAATCATTTATTTATATAGAGATCTAATGGATATTATGAAATGACAATTACACCCTCGTTGATTTCTAATTAGGTGACTCCTTATCAATCGATTTCTTGTCGTGTGATTAGCAGTTATCTGGTGTTTCACCCTTATACAGGTTTTTTCCTTCCCGAGAGCTATCTGAACCAACCGATTTGTGACTCGACCAATTTCTTGGTCAACTTTTCTCATTCAACTATTCAGATGTAGTCCAACTTTCTAGTTCATCTACCCCCAGGGTCGATCACCCAATTGATGTCTGAGCTGTTTTGATTGTCTACACTCGCCATGCTCGTAGCTACTCAGTCTAGTCAATGACATTTAGATTGCTCATATTTTGGCTATTTGATTTTCTTATACATTAGTAAGCTATATCTATGAGTAATGGACAAACATCTTATCATCATGTGAGGGAAGATTGGAAGAGGAGGTCATTGTGATGAAGCAATTGAAGACGACCTTCACCGAGAACTCACAAATATGCCCTTTTTGTCGACTACTTTAACTTTGTCATGTCTCGATTTCTTTTTCAGTGCTTTTTATCTTCTTACCTATATGACATGATTTTCGTGGGTTCTATGGTTGCTAGCTTTTTCATTTAGTAAAGGATGATCAAAGATAATGTTACCAAGTACTGTATGAGTTTTCATGTCATCAATCCTTCAATCGACCTTCGTAACGTCGGTCAGGTGGAGAGGTCAAATACTTGTAGCATGATCGAGTCGGCATTTTATAGAGATCATTTATGGCTAGGTCTCTGAATCCCATTATATGATGAATTACATGACGTCTTTTACTTTTACAGAGTCATCCTGATGCAGGTGATGTCAAACTCCATCGCGGTTGTTAGGACTTTTGTGATCATCACTCATCATATGGGACTCGCCACCTCAATGGTGCTTTTCTACCATCTATTCTTCTTCTGAACATATCCAGACAGATTTGTCCAATACCCATACCCAATCCACTGGACATTTTCCCTGTAGTACGCCAAACCGTAGTCTGTCTACCTAAGACTAAGAAAATAATTTCATTGAAGGTTCAACTGGAGGCATGTCGAAGCAAATGTGACTAACAATGTGCTTTTGCTTCGAAAATCACCACAGACCTGTTGTAGTCGGGCTCAGTGCAATTTTCGTGATAGATAGATTGAGTGCATGCCCAGGCTTGTCAAGCTTCCCACGCATTATCGTTTGCTTTCTGGCGCAAGCACCATATTTTACTGTAAATTATTAGCAACTAAGGTTTGAGTTAAAACTACCCGGTAGACAAATATTTCTAAATTTAAAATATTTAAAAAAAGTGTTAGTGAAAAATAAAATGTTGTGTAATAAAAGAGAACATTAAAAAATCAATTTCATTTACTTTTTGTTATTTATGTTATGCTTTTTCAATTTTGAGTCAACATCTAAACATATATTTTATACAAATATGCATTTAATATTTTACAACCAGTATAAAAGCATACAACCTTTTTTATTTTCATTTTCATCTTAATTTTAATTTTCATGCATGGTTGCACTGCACTACCCTATCATTACCATCAATAAATGACTCCCACATACATGTAACATATTGTATTTATTTTTCTTGTATTCAAAATTTAAAAGAAAATACGTACTTTTGCATTTTAAATAAAAGCCGAGAAATAGTAAATAAACATAACTATTATAAAATAAAATATATTTATCTACCCCTACGATGTAATCTAAAGTACACTGTTTTATTCCTCAGATGAAACTTGCTCTTAAATGCACATATAATAACAAGTTAACACTTATCAGCCTCTATCAGTTTTATTTTTCCTTTACATGAATTATGGCATAAATACTTAAATAACCTTGTGTATAATTCGTTTAATTTAATTGATAATTGAAATTTCATAAGAGTACTTAATTAATATATTTTTAAATATTAAATATTATATTAGTTTATTTTATTAATCACAATTATATATCATAATTAAATTAAATTAACTTTGCAAATTCCTAATTAAATAACATTCTTAAAATTTTCTTAAACATTATTTAACATTAATTAAATAGGACAAAAACATATAATAATTAAAATAAGTTTTCCAACCGAAAAGGATTCATGTGGCTTATCAGCGACCATTTCCTTCCATTCCTCAATCGTTCAAGTGTGGGACTGACCGTCAGCGTTTGACCTGTGTTTTAAAGGTGAGAGGTAGAGGGCTTTTATGGTGTTTGGGCGATGTAGGACTAGTAGATAGATGAGGGGCAGTCCAAAAGTCGATGATGACCAAGAGCTAATTCAAATATATGATGTTATGGGGCGACTAGGAGATGACTGAGTAATTAATGATGCTTAAGATCTAATAAGATAATCAAGCACAACCAAGTTGTAGCGAGCTCCCTTCCAATCAATCATAGATGATATTCACGAGTCGAGTTCCATAAGTCATGTTACTCACGAGTTGAGTTCCTTGAGTCCTGTGTTTGGTTGTCCAACAATAATCATTTTCTTATCGAGCGAGATCTTTGAGTCCTTGGAATCGAACTATTCTATGAGATGCTTGAATAAAATACATGTGAAAGCATATATATTTTCTTAGGATATCTTCTTTCATTCAAATTGACGGCACGTGTCTTTCTTGTATCTGCTCTATTTTGGTCAAGGACATTTGGATCAGATCACACACACACACACACATCTATATTAAGTTTATGAAATCAAACTGTTATATGTGGGAGAAAAATACTTTTAAGGTCTCTGATGTTTGTGCAAGAAAAAGTAAATTCTAAAGTTGTTTAAAGATAATATTGATAATGGGTATGCAATCTCTTTCAAGCTAAATTGTATATTAGTATTTATGGAGGTAACTCTCTTATGAGTATAGACGAAACCATTATAACTACCATGAAAAATAATAGGTGAAATACATTAAAGATGACATCCTCTGCTTAATGAAATATAAAAATTGATTGGGGGCTATGGATCATCGTATTGTTAATATTTTTATCATGTACAATAAATACAATTTCAATGCCTAAATATTCATAATAAACAATCACAAATGCGACAACTAAGCCTTGATAATTGCTTTATAGGACATACTAGTGATGATAAATGTCATTATAACAAGTAATTGAAGTTCATCCATAAAGAGTTATTTGTGTTTAGTGAAATGTTGGGATGAATGATAACTGCTTTAAGAAATTGTAGATTGTCATAGTTTCTTTTCGAGAGAGGTAACTTTTGACATGACTTATGAAAGACATCCTCATGAGAAACTTTCTTAGGCGGACAATCCCCAAAAGATTTTCCAAAACATTTGTTTAAAATATAAAATTGATAATGTATTTAATGCTACTATTTGTATGAATACCAGTGATTGTCGTATTTTCAAGATGACCCTCATACCATGTCCACCTTCAAGAGGTGTTATGAACGTTTTTGTAGATTTCAAAAGAAAGAGCAAAACTTAATATATATTGTGCTTATTCATTATTAAGTCTACCCCTAAATATGAGATGGATGCCATGAAGCACATCTTTATTGACAAGGATTAATGATTGTTGAACAAAAGATAAAGTAAGAGGAGAAGAAAATGAGAATGGAAAGGATGTGAGGAAACTTATTTTTGATCCTCCTTATGTCTTGCTTGAAAAGGGAAAAAATGATTAGCAATAAAATTAAAATTATGGGAGCATAACTTATGAAAAGCTCAAGTTAAATTAATAGTTGAGCAAAAGGGTCCCAACTTCAATCTATAGATGTTTTCTTATTGATGGTGAAAACTTTCATAAAGAATACAATCCCATGAGCAAGAATCTTTAGCTACAAATTGGTAATTCCCTTTGGAGGCATATAAATAAAGCTAGAATGACAAATGACATCTTGGAATCTCATTCCTAGTTATGGATTTGGCCATAAAGTGCAAATATGTTCACTCTTGTTCAACCTAATAAGGAGATTAAAGGAGAAAGTTGTAGCTTCAAAGTTTTTTTAGAAGTTCTTAAAGCAACCTCCATTGTCCACTTGGATATATACATTAAATATGAAATCATTATAGCTTAACAAATAATACAATTCCACTTACTAGTTGCTATTAGGAAGTAACCGTGGTGTATACTTCTTGGGAATAACCTCTCTCGAGAAGGATCTTCATGGTATACCATAACGTTTCTTAATAATTCTTAATTTTTCTCAAAATTTAACTTATAAAACACCATTGGCGTATGTTGAACACTTGCTTCAATGCCATTAATTACTAGCTTCACCCACATGAGAGCATTTATCACAACACATCAGAGTGTCCTTCATTAACTTGGTTTTTGCATCAAATTTATTGCACGTGATAACAATATGATTTATTCAATGTTACCGAGTACTTTGATGTGTTCCCTCAATCAATTCAACAAATATGTTTTGCAATTAACTTGTTCCTCACATAAATTTTCTCAAACAGTCATGGTGAAAGAAGAACTGTTTTTTCATAAAACTATGTCAAAATCTCATTAATAGAGTTACATATGTAGTGCCAATGCTCTCTCTCCGCACAATCCCTAATATATTTTGTAATTAGCCCGTTACATAACTTGTATTCTATTGTAAAAAACAAAACTATTTGATTAGCCCCATTTCCCACATATTGTACTCCATTGATTTCATTTGAAAAATCTAGTAAGATATTGCCTAATTATCATTTCACTTTGGACTCCATCATGTAATTTTAGATGTCACAATAATTACATAATGGCTATATATAATTAAAAATGAGATAAAACCTAAATTTTACATTTTGTATTTATAACGCCTTGACCAACCGAAATACACATTCCATTCATAGGTAAGTCATCACATATGTAAAGATTAAAGTTTTGATCTTTTCATATCTAAATACATAGGGATTAAGTAGCAAGTATACAAACCTTCCATTAAAATATTACTCTTATGAATCATACCATCACATAAATTTAAGCGCACAAATTATATCAATTTTGTTGATATGATAAGCTTTGTTTTTTTTCTTTCAAATATTAAATCAAAATGCAAATTGAAACTTATTTTAAAATTTTAGAAATTTCTATTTGTTTATCATACAATTGTCTTACATGACTTAATAAGTTTAGTGGTTATATATGTATATATAGAAGTTTATTAAAGATTAAAATTCATGATAAAACCACAATCCATATTTTTCATTTTAATCAAATTAATATATCGATTTACAAAAATCACTTTCAATACGTAATTTGTAAATATCAAAATACCTGATCGCAAAAAAAAAATAAACACAAAAGGGGAAAAATTTACGTACCTCGGTGCTACGTACGTTCAGTAGGTTATAGAGAGAGTATTTTAATGTTATATCTGCGTTAGACCCCCTATAGCTTTCCTATAACTTACATAAACACACAACTTACTAACAGATAGGTTACAAGCTAATTTACAAAAAGGTTATACGGATATAACCATAATAACCTAGGGCTGTCGATTTGGCTCGTTGTTCGTGAACAGCTTGTGTTCGGCTCGTTACGCAGCTCATGTTCAGCTCGTTCGTTAAGCCTAATGAGCCGAACACGAATAAATTTTTAAGCTCGAAATGTAAACGAGCGAAACACGAACAACAGTTTATTCGCTTGTGTTCGGCTCGAAAAAAAAATTATATAATTTAAGCTCAAAATGTAAACGAGCGAAACACGAACAACAGTTTATTCGCTTGTGTTCGGCTCGAAAAAAAAATTATATAACTTTTTATATAACAATATATTACATATATTATTTATATAATAATATATTATATATATTTATGTCTAAGTTTAAATCATAACACCTTATGTGATAATGTGATTAGTGTCTTCATTTGTATAGATTTGATCCATGTTCGAATCCCACACTTTACATTTATTTTTCTCAATTTTAGTTTAACGAGCCAATTTTGAGCCGAACACGAGCCGAACACAAACACGAATATTTAAATTGAGCCGAACACAAACACACTGTTCATGAGCCGATTTCGAACATGAGCTACTTCGAACGAGCCGAACATGAGCGAAGCCTAAACTAGCTCAAGCTCAACCCGTTTACAGCCCTGCAATAACCCTCCTGACTCTGCTTACTTCCTTCTTACGTACTCACATTTTTCTCCACAAAAGGGATTGCTTTCAGATAATTGAATCTTACGCATAAGACCGTAAGCTTTGTGGCCTCTCGTTTCGTCTCATACCTTCGCTGAAACAGCAATGGGGGGACTGAGGCTGCTCGATACCTCAGGTCCTCTTCCTCTCATCTTAGTCTCTTTGGCGCCTCGTTGGCTTTCCGCTTCTCCAGGTTCAAATCGGTCTTCTTTGACTTTAATCGTTTCTCTTCCTGGAACTCAGCTTGTGATCATCTTCTGTATGCTGTGATTTCTGTGATTTTTCGCTATGGATTCGTTTCAACATTTTGCAGAAGCGCTTCATTGGAGTGCTACTCATTTTCGGAATCATTATCAAAGTATTTATACCTAATTGGGAGTGGGGTGCTGCACTGCATTGCATTAGTTCATCTTATTCATCTAATTAGGTGTTTGGCTATGTATCGGGACTTTAACTGGGTTGCCAACCCTTCCCTTTCGTTTTGAGTGATGGCAACCTAAAGAATGCGAGGTGGAAGATTTGGCGGAAAAAATAGACGGCGAGAAATGCATACATGAGAAGATAATGAGAAGGTGGCAAAAAGGTTACTTCATGCAGGGTTATGATCAAAGGAAATCAAGAAATTTACATGGCCTCACGGGATTCATGAAGCCGAGAAGGTTGGGAAGAAGATGCAGCCAATTTGCTTAAGTCATTATTGGGCAATTAGAGGTGGATTAAAGGAGATGGGGGTGGGTGAGTTGAGAGCTCATGACCAAGGATGGCTATAGAACTCATGAACAAGGAGGTTGGAGAGTTTGATAACTCGAGGAGGGGAATTTGAGAATCCCAGCCTTCTAGATGCTAAAGCACAGAAATTTCAAATTCAAATAATATGAACCCAAGGGAGGGAATTTAGCAATCAAATTGAGAGTGATCTTAAAATTCCAATGGTTAAGTGAACTCAAGATTCAAAAAATTTGAATCTCGAGGAGTTCAAATTTGTGGCAGGAGTATAGTTATTGGTTGCCTTGTCCCTCATGCTAGGAAAGCCATGCGAGAACATGTTGCTATGGAAAGAGATGCTGACATTTATTGGCCTCAACTATCGTGATATTGAAGTTGGCAAGATGAAATGACTCCTTTTTCCAATATTAGGTCCTTATTCATAAGAACAGAAACATATGAGGAATCAGGGATAAAACAACCAACTCAAGGCTACTAATGTTGGAAAGTGGATTTTGACATATATGATTTTTACATTCACCAAGACATGCTGAAAAAAAGGCGGCCATGTGACCTAACCGATGAGTTGGGTTGGACTCCAAGAAGTCGGTCTGGTAGCAAAGGTGACTATAGTTGATCAAATGGGTTTGAGAAGGTGATCATTAGGTGTTGGCGAAATCTAATCCATTGAAAGGTGTGGAATGAGTCGATCGAAAGGGCAAGTGACTTAAGGATCAAGTTGACCAAAGGGGTATGCAATTTTAAAGTTTGCTCGAGGATTGTCTATATGTTGGAAAGATTACTGGAAGTTGACCACTAGGATAGTGCAAGTTGAAGTTGGCTTCTTAAGATGAATTGCCAAGGTGCTAACAAATTGAAGTTGCCATGAAGACTTGGGGTGACTTCAGGGGATGTCGACCAAGGGATTGAGAAGCACTTGCTTGTAAGGTGAGAAGGAAGTTGCCAGCGGGGTATCGATAAGACAAAGGCCATATGGCAAGAGAAATGCTAGTAAGTACACTAGGTAACAAAGGGAAGATTGTCGGCTATTGAACCGAAGGCAAGTCATGGACAAGGGGTTGTCGGAGCAAGATTTCGAAGCCTATATTTTGAAATGTCGAACATACTTGAATTACTAGAATGGTCTGGAATAAAGTTGGCCAATATTGAATGAGCCCAAGAAAAGGTAAATATGAATATATATTAGATTGGGTTTTAAATGACTTAATTTGATCTTAACCCAGATCCACAATCCTTTTATAAATGGATTGACTATGTAAGCCACTTGGGTTTTAAGTTCTATAAATTAGTCTATTTACTATGCTAATTGCTACTCGGATTAAGTCCCGACATACCTCAAACCATTGATATGCTTTGTTATACTATTACAAAATTCAAGAAATTCTGCGACAATATTAAGTTAAGAGGAAGAATTATTAATTGAATCAATTGTAATTAAGATATACTTATAGCATCCCTAATTTGATTTGGATCAATTAGATGGTCAATACCAGTCATTAGCAAGTTCAAATAGGATTTGATTTTCTAGGATATACACCACTTTTTAATTCACATAGTTGAAATATCAATTATATTTTTGGGTATTATACTTAAACATTTGGCCTTCTCAAGAATAACACATACTCATCTAGCAATGTGCATGCAATTAAGTTTTTCTTGATTTGCATGAATCTATTTGACGCAAATGTTGAGCAGTGTTTTCATGGTATCGCAGAACTTCGTAGAAGCGTGAGACCACGATCAATTCCTTAATCGCGGAATAACTGGATCACGTGATCCCTACAGGGGGCTCTCAAACTAAAAACAGGTTTTTGCAATCCCACAATCCTGATTCGTTTGGGAGATGGGATTTTTTATCTCGTAATTGAGCTACCAATATTCTCTCGCTAATCTACTACTGCTAAGCCATTTTAGGCCCAGGCTTTATGTTATTTTTTAGAATTAGGGTTTCTTTCTTGTAAGTGATTATTGATGTACTGTATCTTGTTTTTTTTTAGACTTTTGGCTTTTGTTTGTGTTTTGGAGGCTTTTGTTCTCTGTTATATGCTTTTCGGTGTTTTGTCTCATTTACTTTTACAAGCAGCGTGTCTTTATCTTGCTTGGAAACATGTGGTAGACCTTATTCATTTTTCGCATATCATCGTTTCATGTTTCCGTTTGCTATTTTCAGCCGGTACACCAGCCGAACATCTTTTATTCTCCTCCAAATGCCGTCGACCACCCATATTATTCTTCTCTTACCATTCCACAATCATCTCCTCTTCAAACCCGCTTTTGAAGCACATTCTAGAAGCTCTTGAACAATATCATCTGGTATCAGAACTTGACAAATCCTGAATTTTTAGGGATTTATTTTTCCTATATCTAAACAAAAAATTCCATACAACTTTTGACTCAGAAAAATTTTCTCCCCCGTACCCTAACAATTCCTACCATAATTTCTTCCCCCAACTCTAACTTTTAAAATTTAATCTTTATATCTTTAAGAAAAATTCATCCCCACACCTGCCACCAAAACCTAAGCCCTTAATCAATCTTGATTTGCTGCCTTACACCTAACAAAAATCTTATTGGGAGAATCCAAGGAAAAACTCTTAGCGAGATATCCAAAAACTTTCTATAGAGGTTATGCGGCAAGAAATTCTCCAACTATAATGAAAACTTGCGGACTTTAAGAGGAGATATTTCAGTGAGGTCACCCATAGCCACAACGATGATTTGTCAGATTGAAAGGATAAAATGAATCCCTCTTACCATACAATTCTTTTGTAATGAAGAATCATTATCCTAAAGATAAGAGTAGAAGCCAAAATTTTGGAGTTAAGATTCACTTGCCGGATTTTGATAGTCTCATGGATCGAGACTTGGTCATCGTGTAGCTCTAGGAAGTGAAACATTTTTTGAGTAAAATGACATCCCATCGGATAGAAGGGTCAAGCTAGCCACTATTGAGTTAATCTTGAACATTTTTTGTGGTGGAAAAATTTGAAATGCTTACACCAATGTGAGGAAAAAAGTAAATCACTTCACGGTCCAAATTAAAATGAGAGATGCAATGCAAGTAAATACCAACGTATTACATACATGACATATTCTTGAGATTTCATCACTTACACAAAAAATGCCTCTCAGTACAGGATATATATACTGGTTCGATCGACTTATGTCGAACTATAAACTGGTTTTGCCCGAGAAGAACACCATAACTCAATATTTAAGGGGATTGAGACATCCATTGGTAACATGGTACAATTGCAACTATATTGGACTTACAGGATGTATAAACCCTAGTTTTAATGGTGGAGAAACAATGTCACTAGATGATTGCCACACTTTATAGATAAAGTTCAACCTCAAGATTAGACAACAAGAGTACATTTAGTAGAGCATTCAAGCCTAGTTCAAAGTGGACAATAGATGGAGCCAACCAACATATTCAAATTTTTTCTATCCATAGAGTGTTTCAAGTGCTGTGGTTTTGGACGCATTGTATTAGATTTTCCAAACAAAAGAATAACCTCTTTCACGAAACAAAAAGCAACTGAAGAGATTGATAGTGATATAGAGGAAAATGAAGATGTCAGAGAGGTGTAATAGCTTCCAGCCGGCGCTAGAGAGATACTAGTGAATCAAGCAATTCTTATGAAAGAGACTTTAGTAGGACTAACATTGGTTGTCCTAGATGGTAGTGAACCCAAGGAGTTGATACTAGAAAAAGATTAACCCTCGTTGAGGGAGTTATCGGATGTCCTGATTGACGGTTTATTTTTCGGGGACCACCGAGAGAGATTCAACATGTCATAGATTCCACTCTAGGATTTTTTTCTGCTGAATCAACCTGCTGAGCATGAAAAATCACAAAAATATGCTACTCTTCATAGTTAGAGATTCGACTTTTGAGAGTACTAGTTTAGATGCAGCTTTGGCTTTGATTGTGCTATAGAAGGAATGACTATTTATTCTATCAAGGTATGTTTTGGAAGGACATAAGTATTTTAGAATTGCATGAAATAGATATGAGCATAGATTTTAAAATGGGAATACTTTAGACACATTAAGATGATGACTTTGTTATGCTAGTGGTTAGTGGTTGATTTATTCTAGAAGTTTTCGGAGAATAAGATGAAGATCCTTCTACCCAAGGAGAATGACACTGACGTCAAGCATCATGTTTGTTGTATTGCGGAGCCCCATAGAAGTGCAAGACTGCAATCAATTTTGCAATCGCGGAATAACTGGATCCCGCGATTTATGTAGGGCTCCCGAATTGGAAACCAGATTTCTGTGATCCCGCAAACCCGATACGCTTCGGAGATGAGAATTTCTATGTTGTATTTGAGCAAGCAGGATTCTCCCGCTAATCTATTGCTGCTATGATTTTGTGGGCCCACATTTTTTTGTTATTTAATAAGAATTATGATTTCTTTTTAGTAGTGGACTATTTATATCTTAGATCACCTATTTGTTTTTTCAGAATTTTAGCTTTTGTGTTTTGAAGACTTTTTGTTCTCTGTTTTACACTCTTTAGTGCTTTTGCAAGTGCTATGTTTGTATTTTGCTCAGAAATAGGTCATTGATCCTCCTAACAGTCTATATATAATA
Organism: Phalaenopsis equestris; assembly: GCF_001263595.1. Taxonomy (NCBI): domain Eukaryota; kingdom Viridiplantae; phylum Streptophyta; class Magnoliopsida; order Asparagales; family Orchidaceae; genus Phalaenopsis; species Phalaenopsis equestris. The sequence goes on from NW_018164686.1 coordinate 30,116, forward strand.
ATTTCATGGCTCCCTCTGCTGTTTTCAGTCTGGATGGCAGCGTTATTCCTCTCTAAATGTCGCATCCCTCATATTATCCTTCCCTTACCTTTATACAATCACGTCTTCGTCAAACCCACTTCCTGAACATTTTTTAGGAGCTAGAAAGGTATGACTGTCTATTTGGTTATAAGGATATATCGTCTTCTAGGGTTTCTAAAGCAAAGCTACAGAAGTTTCCATCAAGTATCGCCTTGTCGACTTGGAGCTGCGTGATATTGAATAAGTAAGCATACTCTCTCAGCTAGAGTTCCATGGAGTGCATATCTCTCAATTTTAGTTTATTTTAAGAGTTGGTAAATTTAGGATGACTACATTTGCTTGCGTCATCAGTGAGCATTATAGCTGGCTTTCTCTTGGTGGCCACTATCTTGGTAGAGTTAATCATCTTGTATGTAAGTTTTTATCAGGCTTCTTCTTTGGTTATATGTGGGTGCACTTGATTTTAAGAACCGATAATTATTCATTATGCACATGTCACGAAGCTTGTGACTTGTATGTCTTTGGTGGATTGATTTCTCTTTCCTTCCAGTGGACATAGACTTTTGTTGTAGTCTAACCGTATAAATCTTGGAGTCTTTCTGGTAATTGCTGGCAGCTAAAAAGTTTGGGGAGGTCACAGACCCGGAGGCGAACCTCGGTGGCTTCCCAGTCTATCCTATGATTGAGCTTCAGTTTCGAGAAGAAATTATTAAAAGGTTTCATCCTGCCAATTTATTTAATTAGGGCTTATATTTGTGTGACATGGTCACACAAATCGTCTAGAAGATATGAGGGTTTACGTCGTATCGGACGACAACCTCGGAACCTAGAACGAGTTAGTGCTTAAATCATACAGCAGAGCTATACGAATGCCTAAAGAAAA
>NW_018164686.1:31029-31917 GCF_001263595.1 Phalaenopsis equestris
GGATTGTACAAATGCCTAAAAGATGTGTTTGAGGATTTATGTTGCGCTGGGCAAACAACCTCGAAATCCTATGGGTCTTCTAAAGAGATAATGGTTTAGCTAGTGTAGACATGTTCTGCTGTTAAAGATGGCCGTGCTGCCCACTGCGCTAGCTCCAAGCTCCCCGACGTGACGAGTTTAAGTTTTCTAGGGTGTCCAATTGTAGTGTCAAATCAAACGACTCTATGGTTGTAATCCTCTAAATGTCCTATATAAAATAGGGAGGCATGATTAAAACTATATAATATAAAATGTGCAATACAAGACAAACAATAGAATGCACGTGGAACAGTAACAGGTAGAAACAGAAAATATATCGTGCTGTATAAGAAGAACAGTAGCATGTAAAAAAAAAGGAAAAGTGTAACATGTTGTACAGGAAGAACAGTAGCAGATAAAAGTCAAGTGTAACATGTTGTACAGGAAGAACAGTAGCAGGTAAAAGTAGGACAAGTATAACATCTGTACAGTACAGTAGCATGTAGAAAACAAAGAAATTATAACATGCTATATAGGAAGAACAACAATAGGTAGAAGCAAGAAAATGTATAACATGCTGTACAGTACAGTAGCAGGTAGAAAATAGAGAAATTATAACATGCTATATAGGAAGAACAACAACAGGTAGAAGCAGGAAAATTATAACATGCTTTACAGTACGGTATCAGGTAGAAACAAGAAAATTAAGTGCTGTAAAATGTAAAGCAAACCTGTATGCCCGTGAGATCCGATGTTCTTTAAGTATAGCAAGCCTAAATGCATCTCAAAAAACAAAGTCCGGAAGAAAACATCATCCAGGAAATCCGAAGAAAAACGAAAAACTCGAGAAAATCAGCGAAAAAAGACTCA
>NW_018164686.1:32017-48371 GCF_001263595.1 Phalaenopsis equestris
CTAAGGCTCAGGAAGGTCCTATAGGGATCCCTTTTAAGTTTCCTCATGTTGGTTTCACCCTTTTAAGTGCTAGAAGTTGATATCACACATGCGAAACTCCAGAAGGGTCACACATGCGAAACTCCAGAAAAGGACAGAAGTAGGTCGAATTTCTAAAATAAGGCGGGGCCCCTTTCTAAGGGTCTAAGCTAGTAGGTCCCTAAGGCTAGATCCTAAACCCTAGGAGGAAGACTAGATCTCACTAAAAATGAGGTCAACAGTAATGTGTTATTTCCTTTTTGTTATTATTTAGGATACATTTTTTAATGATGATTACACATTATGGTTTGGCATCTCATTACATTTTCCCTCTTTCTCCGCTTTAGGTGAACGAGCGTATTTTCATATTACATCATATTGTTCATATTAATAAACATTCGCAGTAATTCTTGCGGCCACATTATAATAAATTATGCTATTTTATATATTTATATTATTTCCTTTATTTATTTTTGAAATAGTCAATTTTATATAAATTATGCTTGATATTTTATATCTTTTGGTAGGTGGTAGCTGCATGGAGTCCATTTGCTTTTCCGGAAAGCCTTTACTTTCTTCACACTATTTTCACAGAGACAGGCAACGCCATGTGATTACTGTTGCAACAAGTAGCACATCAGTTTCTGTAAATTTCTAAAAGACTAAGCTGTTTCTTATCTATTTCAGATTCCATGAATCTCTCCTCACAAATGCATCCTAAAATTTACATTTTTTGTAGTAAAGGCAGAGCCATCAAATGAAGATCTGGTACAAGTTGGTTCCTCAGATAAAGCCATTAGTGGAGATGAAATACGTCAACGTTTCCTCAGATTTTATGCTTCAAGAGGCCATAAGATAATCCCTAGTTCTTCACTTGTCCCTGATGATCCTTCAGTATTGCTGACCATAGCTGGAATGCTTCAGTTTAAACCTATATTCCTTGGGAAGGTTTATTGACTTGACTGAATATCCTTTTTCTTTTCTTAATCGTCGATCTATTCTTCATTCCGTGGTGTAGTTTGATATTTAAGTACTTAAAAAAGAAATTATACTCTTTTGCAAGATATATTTTCTAAAAATACACTTCCTGGTTTGCATATTCATGCTTAAGATTGATTTGACTTTTGGACTGGTTTTTTTCCTTGGAAAATAAACCTTTTTCTGAAAACAAAATATTTTAACATAATGGTTTTTGCAAGCATTTCTCCCATGGAATCTCATTAGTTATTCTTACGGAAACCTTGGAAAATATAAATACACAGTAATCTTAAACGGTAAATACCATAGGTCCTTGGGATATAAAGGTCCCGGTTTAAAAACCTTCCATCGTGGCATCTTACTTTTTAATGAAGAGTTGGTTCTAGAGTTAACTTATTTATCTTTATGGAGGTTATTTTTTGTTATTTACATTAACTTTTGCAATAGTTCAATCATGTTAGTAACTTTCATGACAGAATTACAAATTCTCAACATTTTTTTTTTAATGAAAGTCATCTGACTGAAAAAAAGGCAGACTTTGGTTTGAGAAAGGGTATTGGGATTTCTATGGATTCATGATCAGTATTCAGCAATAACTATTTTTAAGCAACAAATATAAAACATTGTAGGACTCCACCCCATCTTAGTTTTTTTCTTTATAGTTGTCTTTGGTGATGCCCTTCATAGTTAGGAGACGCTCTTTGTCTTGGGCTTTTGCTTATCAAGTTTCTTCTTTGCTGGCCTTATTATTTCTTCTACTTAGTATTGGGCACTATTTCAATTTCAAACAATAAGAGAGAACTGTGCGAAACACCTTAAATATAATAACGTTGATCTCTTAAATATTGATAAAGTTTTTAATGTAATGGTTGAAATTTCATTTGCAACTCCATTATTAGGTGTGCTTGTATGGGAGCACTCTTGCAATGGGTGACCCGGAAAGTTACACCAATGGAACAAACTGTAAGGCTATTAGGTTAAAGAAGACAATCTTCCAATGAGAAAGAGAGTTTGAAAATGATATCAGAGCATTACACCAGATGTGAACTAAGTGACATTTAGAAGAAAGTGCTACGTCATAGAAGCCACTTCTATTTTGTGGATGTCGGGGAGATTGTAAAGCCCCTTAAATAGAATGGAGATAAACTCAAAGACATTGATGTCTTTTTTGGTGTAACAATTGGAATTTCATCAGAAATTCTAAATTTAAGCATGGTAGTATGGGAACACTCTTGGATGGGTGACCTCCTATGAAAGTATATCCTGAGTACAAAATCATGAGGCCATTAAGCCTATACAGACACTGTCTCGATGAACAAGAGTTCTGGCTGTTACAAAAAGGAAGGGTAAAAAGGAGTCCTGGGCTGCAAAAAAAAAGTTTTTTGTCTTTTTTCAGCAATTTGATGAACGTATAGGGTGTTTTATTCTTTTTTAGTGATTCTATTGATAGAAGCCTTCTATATCTTGGGGACCGAACGATGGATTACAAAAAATGGTCTAATGTGATGAAGGTTTGCGCCTTGTGGACAAATGTTTAATTTATGCTTTTTAATTATCTTTTCTGAATGGCCACTTGGACATGTGGATCTGGCCATAATAAAAAATGTAAATAATATCTAAAACAAACAAATTTAATTATGGATTAGAACAAAACATTATCACGACAAGGCATTGCTGTAGTATAGTGATTTGATGGTTGCCCATATCTATCCTTTCTCTAAACACATATTGATGTTGCAACTTCTTGATCTAGACTCCTAACGTTAACAGTTCTTGTTTTTTGTGCTTTGTTCCTTATCACATACATTAAAAGAAACATCAAAACAGCTTGAATTGCTCTGACATTTCAACTTCGTAGTCCGTTGCAATGTGAATGAACCGTCCCTTGACATAGAACATAATGGTCACATAATGTTAAAATAATTAGGAACTGCTGATACATATACAACATTATGACAAAAGAGGTTCAAAATGTATATTTCTACTAGTGTTAATACTTTCAAGTAAATTCTTCACTTGAAGCTGGAAAACTTTCTAAATTAATTGATTATGCCATATATACACCTGGCTTTGATAATTAAGTTCATGCATACAGTGAAATTGTCAGCTCCAATATGGAGTTTGGAGTTGATAAAAATTTTATCCTGTCCATATCTTTAGTTTTCATCGAGACCAGTTTACATATTGTCCTTAAACTTTCTTGATACTTCATGCTAAATACTGAGTTTCATCATTTTACTGTACATCAATTACTTTTTGACATATACCATGACGATATTTGTTGCTGTTCCGAAGGTATAAGTCAGAAATCTTGTAACCTGAACATTTAAAGTTTGAATTGCTTCATACACAATTATGTTGTTAAAGTTATACCACAGGATGAGGATTTATAATTATTGTTTTCTCACTGTGCATATTTAATATATAGGAACCTAGGCCAGTACCATGCGCTGCAACTGCTCAAAGATGCATACGTACGAATGACATAGAAAATGTTGGACGGACAGCTAGGCATCATACCTTTTTTGAGATGCTCGGTAACTTTAGTTTTGGCTGTTACTTCAAAAAAGAGGCAATTATTTGGGCATGGGAACTTATTACTAAAGAGTATGTAAGCTTTAAGTTAATTTTCCAAAATTTTATCAGTCTTGTTGAGGACCATTTATCTATTTACTGCCCTATTTTAAATTCAGTTTATTCTGCATGTATGGTTGCGATATATGCTAAATTGGTGATTCTTAAAAGTTTCAATAAAAAATATTTCAGTTTTCACTCATATTGATTCATTATTTGTACCATTTTGGGTCTTCAAATATAGGTTTGGTTTACCTTTGGAGAGATTGTGGGTTAGTATTTTTGAAGATGACGACGATGCCTTCAACATATGGTGTAGAGATGTAAGTCATCCATTTTAATTATTTTATTAGTCGATTACAAATTTCGTACCTTTCTAGTTAGATATCTTCTAATTATAATCATTGGACTGCAATTACAGTTAAATAAAGATTCCAAAAATGAGTTATTGTTGAGCACTCCCAAAATCTTGTATTTGTTTTCCTAGTAAGTACTTTAGCACGAGCATTGAACCAAAAATGTAGTACCATAAAACTATTAGCAGAAAAGAAATACTCATCTATGGAGAAAGCTTGCAACAATTCTTATTAATAATAGACAGACTGAAGAAAACTGTAGAGTTTCCAAAAGATTTAAATGACAAAGGACATTCCCTCTGAACCAAGGCTTCTTAAATCGAGTAAAGCTCAACTCTTGTATACAGTTCAAAAAATGGTTCCTTCCAACAATCCCATGTAGAAATCAGTCATATCTGCATTGGAAAAATACTAATTCAATCTGCTGAACTTTCATGCAATATATTCCCTTGAGGTACTTCATCATCAGGAGCACAAGATTCCATCATTAACATGGATACAGGGCCTACTAATTCCTTAAGAACTTTGTCTGAGAAAGCTATTTGCCAGCCTATTGAGGGTCACTTGATTTCTTTTAATCTCATTTTTTTCTTTTGACATTACAATAGCGTTCCCCAATGTTATGATACTTTTGAAGTGGACATCGTTGAAAATTCAAGTGCATTTAGTCCCAAAATTCTATTAGAAGTTTATCTGATTAAACAGGGAAAATATTTAAGCTTATCCTCTCTCCATAAGGCAAAAATTAATATATATAAATATATATATTTAGAAAGCCCAAAAGGCTAATATATTAACTAGAAAGAAAGATACAGATACAATGTGTTGGAGGGCCCAAACATGGCACCTTGCACACACCAAAACTACAAGGGGTTCCAAAACTAGGAAATACTGAAAAGTACATTAGAGACATAAAGAAAAAACCTAAAAATGCTGAAATACATAGTATCAAGTGGCTAGGGAGCAACCCAATTTGGCTTTGCCTCTGCCTCTGGTTCTAGGAAAGGAGCAAGCTAATAAGTTGGTAAGATAATTGCCATTGCCAGTAGCAATCAATGTATCATCCAATATGTTCCCGAGCTGGAGCTGGCCTCCATTCTGATCAGGTGAGCCAATTTTCGGAAGAGGAATGACAGGTCTATTCCAGGAGGAAGAAAAAGAATGGAAGCCGACTCCAGCTCGGGAACATATTGGATGATACATTGGTTATTACTGACAATGACAGACACTACAATTCTCATGATGACTTTGGCCTTTCAGATTTAGCATGAGTCTGACTTGTGGATTTATTGCTAGACACTATATTGCCCTTGGGTTTTTATATATATATATATATACAGAGGTGACAATTCACACTTCACATACACTGGAACCTATCGTTGTGACAACGACTGTCTTTCCTTCTACTACGGTTCTAAATCAGACCGATGATCACACGAGTCAGTCTTCTGATGAAGAATGACAGATTTACACTTCTCGGCGGAAGAAGAAGACTGGAGGAACACTCCAACTTGGAAATTTAATGGATGATACATTTGTTACTCCTGACAATGACACGACACTTCAAAGTTTGTTATCTGGCTCTGCTCCTAAAACTAGAGGAAGAGGCAGGACTAAACTGGCTCGTCCCTAGCTTTTGTTTTCTGCATGTTTTAATTTTGAGTCTTCTGTATCTTTTTATTGAGGTATTACTGTATTTGGTATTGTATGGGTAGGGTGCCTCTATTGGGCCCTCATACAACCTTTATGTATCTTTTCTATTTCAATAAAATCAGCTCTTGGGCTTTTCTAATAATATATATATATATATATATTACCCTCTCATCGTACATGCCATCTTTTGCCAATGTATTTTGTTTTTTCTAAAGCATTTCTTTGTTCGCTGTAACAGCTTCTTTATGCAGCTTTTTGACTGATTTGCAATACAGTTTCTTTGCTTAAAAAAAAATATAAACCATAATAGTATTGGAGAACTGGTTACTGTATTTTGATTCCTTTTTTTTTTTCATTCGTTATATGAATGTTGTTCATTAATTTCAGAAATCTTCTTTTATTTTTGGATGAGATTTCTTCTCTCTCGTAATTACAGCTGCAAGTAGATTTTAGATTTGATTTCTTCTTCAGGTTGGTGTTCCTAAAGAGCGCATCAAGAGGATGGGCGAAGATGACAACTTCTGGACAAGCGGGGTCACTGGACCTTGTGGCCCATGCTCTGAAATTTATTATGATTTCCATCCTGATAAAGGATATGTGGATGCTGTATGTTTTTTTTTCCGAATTTATAGATGTTTAACGTACTTAATGAATTCCTCTATACAAATGGTTTGATTTAATTTCAATGTGTTTTACATTGTAGGATTTAGGAGATGGTAGCAGGTTTATAGAGTTATACAATCTGGTCTTTATGCAATATAACAAGAAGGATGATCGATCACTTGAACCATTAAGACAGAAGAATATAGATACTGGTATGGGACTCGAGCGTATGGCACAAATTCTTCAAAAGGTGATATTGCACCCCATTTTATCTCCTGGCACATGAATAAACATTTGTTCATATGACTTGGCATAATAAGAGTAGAAATCTGTGGAATTACTGTAATACGAGAAGGCTATACTGGAGTGTATAATTTTAGTAATTCATGCTGCAGTAGGGAATTTAGAAATGGTTATTGTAATACCATGTTTCTTGTCCTTAACAACTTGTATGCGTGCTAAACTGTTATAAAACCATCTTGTTAATGGTTGGGCTTGTAAAGAGTCTCATCCGGACTGTGAGATACCAGATGATATCTTATGAGTCCTTATATTTATAAATTGTTGTAGATAACTATTTGCAGGAATGTGCTTATTTACCTTTTCTTACTTGCTAGTATAGTAGGAGATGCTTTCATATATCTATCATGTACCTTCACCAGAGTGGTCACACTCACTTAATCTTCCTTTTCTGCATATTATTCTACATTTTGGTCATTAATCTTGTATTTGGTGTCATATTGTAGGTCCCAAACAACTATGAGACTGATCTGATTTTCCCAATTATAGAGAAAGCATCAAACTTGGCCATGATTTCCTATTCCACTGCAGATGATGTTACGAAGGCTAATCTCAAAGTATGCATTGAGGAGCACTGAATCTCTGTAACCGTGTCTCTGTAACATAACATAGTCTTGAGTTGGTTTACCCTACATTTAGTTACTGGTGATACTTTTAGCCCTGCTGTTTAGCTATCTTATTTTTCTTCAGATTATTGGAGATCATATGCGTGCTGTTGTTTATCTCATATCAGATGGGGTTGTGCCATCAAACGTTGGAAGAGGCTATGTTGTTAGAAGACTGATAAGAAGGGTTGTTCGAATTGGCAAGTTGCTTGGTATAAAAGGTGATGTCGAGGGGAACATTGAAGGAGCATTTTTGCCACTACTAGCTATGAAAGTGATTGAACTTAGCGCAAATATCGACCCGGATGTGAAGGTAAGAATGCCACGAATTCTTGAGGAGCTCAAACGGGAAGAGATAAGATTTCTGCAGACTCTGGAGAGAGGAGAAAAGTTATTGGAACAATTTCTGGAGAATGCTTTATTAAGTAGTGGTGCTAATGGAGATAAACCTTCTTTATCTGGAAAAGATGTATTTCTTTTGTATGATACATATGGTTTTCCGGTAGAGATAACAGCTGAAGTTGCTGGAGAGCATGGTGTTAATTTAGATTTGGAGGGGTTTGAAGTTGAAAGGGAAAACCAAAGGCGTCAGTCTCAGGCTGCTCATAATGTGGTTAAGCTCACTGTTGGAACTGAAACAGAATTTTCTGAAAGTATTCCCGACACTGAATTTTTAGGATACAGCACTCTTTTTGCAAGTGCTGTTGTCAAAGGTATTTTAGTGAATGGAAACCCAGTAGCACAAGTTTCTGAAGGTTGTGAGGTAGAAATTGTGTTGAATAGGACACCTTTTTATGCCGAATCTGGCGGTCAGATTGGGGACAATGGGTTCTTGTATTGCTCAAGTGATGAAGTTGGCAGAAAGAAAACAGTTGTAGAAATCAAGGATGTCAAGAAGTCCCTTGGGGGCATTTTTGTTCATAAAGGAACCATAGAAGAAGGTACAGTGGAGATTGGCTCTGAAGTGGATGCTGTAGTTGATGCAAACTTGAGGCAAAAGGCTAGAGTATGAGTTCTAATTAAAAAATACATTTATATTCATCATTCCTAACTTTTGGCTTTTACATTTTCTTTTGTTTTTGTGTTTTGTTCACTGCTGTTTAAAATGGATCATATGCAAGTGCTAATTTTTGCTTTTATATTTGTGTTTATTTGTAGCTTGTGAAATGCAAGAAGATTTGTCCTTTTTTTCTTATCCTGCCATTCTCTGACTTACCTCTCATATAGCTTAGTATGAATATCCAAACCATCCAACTTACACAACATAATCTCCCTATGCACTGGAGCATACAATTTTCCCTGGCATGTGACTAATGACTTTGAGATACTCATTTGAACTTTCATGCCCTAACCTGATCGTGAATAAAACCAATTGCTGGTGTTTTTTTAGGTCTTAGTGAACGAGGTCTGGACGTGCGGATCCAAGGCTTCCAATTTCTGTGGTGGGTGATGAAGAGTGTGAGATACACCCCTAGATGGTTAGAGGATTTTTATTTGAGGTGTGGGTCATGGGAAGAGGGTTGGCCAAGAGCTTTTTTCCAAAACGGCCCTATGACTGCCTTACAGGATTTTACCTTTAAGGCTATGGCATGGATGGAAATTTAAGGAATGATTCCTCGTAGAAGTTATAGGAGAATATCAGGATATGTGATCTATAGTTTTTAGGGAGATTCAATTGATTTAAAAGTGCTTAATGCAGATTACAACAATACTTGGTCAAGATTCTTAGGTTGGGTTGTTTTTGGCTAGTCTTGAAATATTTGATTGGTGGATGAATCTAGTATCTTTGGGGGTTAAAAAAGGCATGGAAGGGTTAGAGGAATATATCTAACTTTGATCCGGAGTTTTTGTTAAGGATCCAAGGAGTTTATAAGGTGGTGGAAGGAGGAGAAATAAACTAGTTTAAGGATGCCCTAGTTTTGGCCAATCACTTGCAAGAGGCTTAGGGAATTTTTTTCTTTTTGTAGGATATGGGAAAACCTATAGAAAGAGACTAGCGATGTTGTGGAAGTAGTGAGGTTTGGGAGAGATATCAGTTAGAGATAATTGGTATACTTTGGCCTTCCACCAAGGAGAATCCAAAATGGTAAGCCAGTAAGTACACTACTAAAGGGGAATTTGACCACCAAGCACAAAATCCTACATATTCCAATTTCAAAATCTTCTTTCGAACATTAAAAATTGATTTTCATTCATTGAGGAAATGTTTTTTGAGGTTCTAAGAAAAAAAAAATAAAAAAATGTGAGAAATTGTAATGCTGAAGAAGAAATGAGAGCCCAATCCAATCTCAACTCCAATTAAGCAGCGGCGGCCTTATATCTTCCAAACAAAGATGTTGAAAACAAAGTATGAGAAAAGTAATTAATAAAAGCCTCCCATATGGTAGATAGATTTAAAAATTAAATTCAAATATTTAAAATTCTAAATTAATATTTGAAATTTTAATCAAGCATACAACCACAAATATGTCTTAATTTGGACTTCTTCAATTTTAATGCTGGATGAATCTCTCATAGCCTTTGATTTTGATTTTGGGGTGATGCCATCATGGGCAGTAGTGGGGCCATAATGATTTTCTCCTTGATGTTCTGCATCCATAATCAGGATTCTGTCCCTTTCTCAGCCAAACACTCATCTCCTGATCATCGAAGAGACAACCAACAGTAGCTAGGTCCTCAATGGAAGCTAAGCATCATACTTTGGCCTCAACCACCACGAACATCATCCAGCTATGCTGCCTCCACAACTTGAACTAGGGCTGTAAAAGAATCGAGCTGAGTCGAGCAGGGATGTGTTCAAGCTTGAGCTTGCTTCTAAAATTCAAGCTCGAGCTAAGCTTAAGTCGAGCTATTGGGGTTGTTTTCAAGCTTGAGCTTTTTCGATTGCAAGCTCAAATCAAACTTTTGTGTTTATGTAAAAGCTCAATTCATATATCATTTTGATTGTTTGAGTTCGGTTTATGTTTCTTAAATTCTATTTATTTTTATCGAGCAAATTAAAATTAGTGCCATAGTGTTATTTATTATCTAACTAAATGAGTTTTATTGAACAAACTAATGAGTAGTGTGATTGTGCTACTTGTTTTCTAATCAAATGAGCTTTATCTTGCTTATAAATGAGTTACTGTTGAACTTCTAAAAATAAACAAACTTTTAAATGAATCAGCTACTAAATGAGTAAATAAAATAAGCATATAAATGCGCAAAATAAATGAAAAATTGAATAAACATGCTTTTATCTTATTTTATGTACTATGAATTAAAAAATTTATTCTAATTTAATTTAGTACAAATTAGTTTTAAATTGAGTTTTGATTGAGTTATTCACAGGTTTTAAATTAAGCATTAATTGATCTTATTCATAATCTTTAAATTAAGCTTAAATCCAGCTTATTCATGAATTTTAAATGATAACGTGCATTACTCACCATTGGATGTAAAATTCAGGCGTGGAAGAACCAGCAACAACATAACAACTATCCAACAACAGCAGATGGCCCCCAAACAAACTTATAACAACTTTCCCACAAACCGTTGGATTTAAAACAAACATGTGCATTACGCACCCTTAGATCTATTATACACTGTTACTATTATAACCTTGTAAAGCTCTATATGAGCTCAAATTATCATCACAATACATATGTAACAGTAGGCATACTTCTCTATACCACTGTATTCCTGATTCCTCTTACTTAAAGCATTTCTCTAGTCTCACCTTCTTCCTTACAGTTTACACACTTTATTCCAATTTTATCTTTTATTACTATTTTTTCTTTACCACAATGTTTGCTAGTTTTCTTATGTCAAAGCTATACAAATTCAGGTGCACCATACCGCCACACATCTGCTACAATCAGCTCTTAAAAAAGTCATTGGTTCAGAGACTTCACAAGCTGGGTCATTGGTGGCTTTTGATCGTCTTCGCTTTGATTTCAACTTCTATCGGCCACTCTTAGAGCACGAAGTTCTGGAAATCGAAAACTTGATAAACAAGTGGATTGGAGATGCTACTAATCTTCAAACTATGGTCATGCCATTGTCAGAGGCCAAAAGAGTTGGTGCAATTGCAATGTTCGGTGAAAAGTATGGAGAACAGGTCTGTTATTTTTGTAAATTTTTGTTTTTTTCATTAATTAGGTAAATGATCATGTTGAAATTTAGAATAACGAGGAATACAACAGTGGAATACATAATAACTTTGTTGATATGAAGGAGTATAAATAATCCTTGCATAAATCTTAGAATAGGAAAGATAAAAGAAATAACTTGAAAAGAAAATATATATAACCTAATATCTCCCATAATCAAATCATATTAATTATTTGGAGATAAAAGCAATATCATAAAATAGGAAAACCTAAAGTTGGAAAGGAAATAACTCCTCATAGAATAGGAAAACCTAAAGTTGGAAAGGAAATAACTCCTAATTGAAGGAAATAAATATAAAATAGGAAAGAAATAACTCCTTAATCCAAGGAAATAATTTATTCCTCATAATTTCTCACATGAATAAATTATGTCTTAGTATAACTCCTGACATTCCATCTCAAGTTGAAACATGGTTGAAAACCATAGTCAACTTGGATTTGAAAACTCCAAACAATAGGCGAGGAAGATCCTGAGAGTTAAATCTTTAAGTTTTTATCTCATACTACGGTTGTCTTTGGCTGTATGTCACAGACAAATAGTCCCACATCAGCTAGGTGTAGGACCGAAAAACAATATTTAAGTCCTGGGGGAGGCCCCCCACCCATAAAGTCTCTTTTGGGAGGTGCCGAGTTGTATTAGAGCAGATTACTGCCTGCCAGGTGTGTGGACTCTCCATGGTCCAGTGGGACCCTCGGTGGAGCCGATCCGTGACGAGGGCGTCACGGGATCGGGTGGACAAATAGTCCCACATCAGTTAGGTGTAGGGCCGAAAAGCAGTATTGAAGTCCTGCGCTGCCCACCACCCACAAAGGCTCTTTTGGGACTGTGACAAGCAACTCCTGTTGTGTCTGTAGGTAGACAGAATGCTCCTGTAGACAATGCTGCAGGGGAGTTTGTAGGGAAGTAGAAAATAGCGGTTGCAGTTCCTGCAGTATCTGTAGGTAGATGGAAAGCTCTTATAGGTAATGAGGTAGGGGAGTTTGCAAGGAACCAAACAACTGTGATTGTCTTTGGCTGCAGCTCCTGCTGTGTCTGTAGATAGACGGAATGCTCCTGTAGATAATGCTGTAGGGGAGTTTGTAGGGAAGTAGAAAACAGCGGTTGCAGTTCTTGCAGTATTTGGAGGTATACGGAAAGCTCTTATAGGTAATGATGTAGGGGAGTTTGCAAGGAAGCAAACAACTATGATTGTCTTTTGACTGCAGTTCTTGCAGTGTCTGTAGGTAGACATAATGCTTCTACGAGTAATGTTGCAAGGAAGTTTGCAGGGAAGTAGACAACCAACAGGAAATGCTGTAAGTTATGACCCGCAGAAAAATACCTCAAGAGGTAGGTCTTGTTGCAGGAAAAGACTCCAGAGGAGGACGTGCTTGAGGAAGAATTTAGGAGGATGGCATGCTGCAGTGATAGCTCCCAAGGAGAGCCGGATACATAAAAAAAACTCCGGAGGAGGACTTGCTATAGGGAAAGCTCTGAAGGAGGGTATGTGGCAGAAATTCCCAATGTGGTGAGAACTTGCTGGAAGTGGCCAGCTTGTTTGGTGCTGTCAACAATGTGGGCAGATTTGCCAAAGAATGTATGGAAATGACAGTTCCCTCTAGCTCCCCCTGTTTGCAGGTAGAACCAGAGAATAACTCATTGCCAGGATTCATAGTTACAAGAGGATTGATGCTGTAAGGCTGCATAAAATCAGGGAAGCCGAACTGCTACAGGAAATCAGGGAAGTCGGACTACTTCAGGAAATCAGGGAAGCCGGGCTGCTGGAAACTAGGAAGTCGGACTGCTGCTGGGAGAATGTGCCAAAAAAACAGTAGGAATGACCGGTAGGGAAGACGGCAGGACAGCTGCACGTTCAGGGAAAGTTGCATATCCAGCGGTAAGGACCTGCTGCAAATCAGGGAAGCCGGACTGCTGCAAATCATGAAGCCGGACTGCTGCAGAGAACAGTCGCCAAAAACAGCAGGAAGGACCTGCAGGGAAGCTGGCGGGACAGCTGCACCTCCAGGGAAAGTTGCACCTCCAGCGTTAAAAACGTGCAGAAAATTAGGTATTTATTGCATAGCATAGAATGTACGGATGAACCAGATAATGACCTCTTGCTGTTCAAAATTGCTGCCTGTACAAAAGTTGAAACTGAACGAAGAGGTTTCTCTCCAACTTTTTGTTGCCTAGCCTGCAGTAATAGCATAATGATGGCAGAGAATTTTTGTAGCCTCTGCTAAGAAGTTCACACTAAATTTAAAGATGGGACTAAATTTAAATCTTCCATCCACCATAGACATATAGACCAAAATGGGCAGTAGACCGACCAAGATGCAATCACCAAAAACCAGAACATTCAAGGCACGTTTTTTTGATGACACGCTGCTTCTATGTTTATCGTATGCCCTAGAAATAGTCCTAGTGCTTGGAGAAACCAACTTGTAGTGGCATACACTGCATTCTAGCATCCCGATTCTTAGCATCCCAAACCCTTAGAAAGAGGAATCCAAAGACAGAACAAATACAACCCAAAGAAGCAGATCCCTCTCGCTTCCTGTGAATTTTAAGAAGCAATCCTCACAAATTGGAGCATCGACAATAGATCCAAAGGCTAACGGAAGCGATCAAATTGGCGGTGTTTTGAGGCCGTTCCACAGCTCCTCTTCGCCTTCAAAGCTTCTTGAAAGAATCCATATTGAAATACGAGAAAATAAGAGAATTAGCTGTGCTTCAGTGGCAGAATCAAATCAAAATATTTTGATTTTGGAGAATTGGAACATGGGGGGCGAGAAAGTGCCTTCCCTCTTTACAGGAAAAATGGCAGGAAGGGATTTTGGCGGCTCTAGAGGGAGGACCGGCCGCTAGGGTAGGGAAGTATATTCTGATACTATGTTGAAATTCAAAATAATGAGGAATAAAATTGTGGAATACAGAATAATTTCATTGATATAAAAGGTGCATAAATAACCCTTATATAAATCCTAGAGTAGAAAAAGATAATTAAAAGAAATAACATGAAAATGAAAGTTATATCACCTAATATCTCCCATAATCAAATTATATTAATTATTTGAAGATAAGAGAAATAACATAAAATAAAAAGGTCTAAAATAGGAAAGGAAATAAATCTGAATCCAAGGAAATAAATATAAAATAGGAAAGGAATTAATTTCTTAATCCTTAATTTCTTAATCCAAGGAAATAATTCATTGCTTATAATTTCTCACATGAATAGGAATTAATTTCTTAATCCAAAGAAATAATTCATTGCTTATAATTTCTCACATGAATAAATTATTTTATAGTATAACTCTTCACAGATCTTTATCATAATATTTTGTGCTATTTATAGTATGAAGCTGTAATGTTATGAGAAGTTGAATGCTAAATAATCGTTAATATCTTATAGAACTTTGGCGTGCGTGCAGCCATGTCGCATGTAGTTCAGCCAATGAACTACTATGGGTTTGGGACTTGGAACCAGGATCCTTTTAATGTTGATTTTGTTAGTGGAAGTTTAATGAGTTGGATGACTATGTGATGTGGTATAACCAAAAAAATTGATAGCCTAGCCTTTTGACATATGGAATGTTTAATTTACTGCATATTTTTACCCATCAACTTTTATTTTTCTCATTCCAGTTTGAAGCAAGCCCAGATTTGTATCAGACATATAATGTTTAATTTTCTTTATGGGGCATTTACTTACCAACTAATTCCTATGTATTCACATGTCTAACACCTAAGTTTAATTTTTTATGTTTATAATAGAAAAGACTTTCTTCTTTCTTATTACCATTAAAAACATATGTTACACACAGACACACACACACGCACACCCAAACTATAGCTTAAGAATATTTCTAATCGAGGAAAGATTCTGTAATTAGATCTTTTTTAATTGGGTTTCATATAATCAAACTTCATAATATACAAGCTTCTTAATATATTACTTTCCATAACTCTCTCTCTGAAGCTGGAGCATAGATATCTTTCATAACCAGCTTGTTACAAACATAAGTGACCCTAGCTCCATTAAGAGCCTTTGTAAAGATATCTCCTTGTTGTTCCCCATTTTTTATATGAGCTGTAGAAATCAAATTTTATTGAATCATTTCACGAACAAAATGAAAATATATCTCAATGTGCTTAGTTCGTTCATTACAGCTTAGGCCAGGAGTAGACAACTGACGTCAACTTAGCTACCGGAGAAAATGCACCGTAGTTGTCGATCCTATAAGTTTGGGCTTAACCCTCAGCAACCAGTCGAGTTTTGAGACGAACTATAAATCCATTTGAATGAAACTTTACTGCAAGCCTACTTACATCCAACAACCTTCTTGCCAAAAAGTAGCTAAACTAATTCCCAAGTTTCATTTTCAATTAAGACATTCATCTCATCAAACATCGCTGCTCGACTCCCAAAATATGACGGGGCTTGCTGAATAGATCTTGGAACCTTGACGGAGTCAAGAGCAGCAACAAACAAGCAGGAATTAGAACAATTAATTAAAATTAACATGAGGAAGTAGAATAAATGCATTGACATTTACCACTTCGAAGATCAATAGGTAAGGTAAATCAAGGTCATTGGGGGGAGGATCCACTTAGGAAGATATTGGTGTCGGATTAAGATCAGGTGAATGTGATCTTCTAGATTAAACGTTAGTGATAGGTGTTCTAGGCAGAGGCACTGTAGCCTGAGCTAAAGTAGGATCTAAACTTATGATACATTAACAACTCATCAGAATTTTGTGAGGATTTGGACACCGATGAGTTAAAAAAAATGGGATTTGTTCTTGAAAGTTGACATCAATAGAAATCACTTACTTATTTAAGAGGAGAAAGTATATTTTTTTTATATAATCGAGAATATTTTAGAGGCAATGCAGAAAATAGGACTGATAAAGCGGTCTAGGGATTTCCGGATGGGGAATAATTTTTTAAAATTATTTAAAATATTTTCTGTTTTAGTAATTTCTTAAACAAATAAGTTGTTTTAAAATTCAAAAAATAAAAATGAGTTTAAAAACAGATTTTGCTGTCATATTAGTTGTTTTTGAAAAACAGAAAGTGGTCTTAAATGGGACCCTACGATTGTGTGCGTGTGTGTGTGTGTGTGAGAGAGAGAGT